>NW_027262199.1:20000-32500 GCF_902827115.2 Pseudochaenichthys georgianus | reverse complement strand
ACCGGGTCAAAGTACGGCATATCCGGGCAGCGACAGCAGTGACGCTGCCCTCTTGTGGCCGGCGATAAACTCTTCATCCCCCCCAGACCGGAAAGCTATGGGACGGAATAGGTTAACGGTCTAAATCCAGCTGCCGGACTCGGGCTCGTAACGTGCAGGCGGCCTCCTCACGCGGCCTGGCCGAGTAGGCTGGGGCAGCATCGGCGGCGACTGCGGCACCGGTGCGCCCAGGAAGGCACCCGTAGGAACGGTGAGGTCAGAGGACGCCTCACCAGCAGGTGCCGGTGGGGAAGCGCCCATAGCCGAGTCGCGGGGTCCAACAGCCAGCCGCTGAGCGATCCCCTGGGGCGTCGCCCAGCCCAGGTGGATAGGTGGGGGCTGATGGTCCAGAGCAGCGGGTGGCGGCAAGGGCGCAGCCAGTTGCTCACGGGCGCAGGGTGTGGCCGGCGTATAGGCACGGAGGAAGCGCCGGTTGCGCAGTGTCAAACGTCCCGAACCGTCAACCCTGATCCGATACTGGTCGTGGCCCGGCGACTCCACCACGATCTCTGACCTGTCCTGTTTATGGGGGCTCGGGCCTTGCTGGTTCTGGAGGAATACCCTTTCGCCGAGTGCCAATGGGCGGAGCGGTCTTTTGTGAGTCCCCAGGGACTCGGTGGTACGGGACATACGGGTCCGAAGGGCGTCCTCCTTCGCCGCCCATGCCTCGCGCCATAGCAGGCGGATGTGCGGGTTCGAGAACTTCTCGAGGCGGTTCACGAAGGAGAGCGAGCCACGAAGGAGAGCGAGCCACGAAGGGGGCGGCCGAAGATGATCTGCGCTGGCGAGAGGTTGCAGTCGGGGTCAGGCGTGTTTCGCAGCTGCAGCATAGCAAGCAGGAAGCGGTCCTGATCAAGGCCGCCCGACGGGCCGGTGTTGGACATCAGGAGGCGCTTAGCGGTCTTAACCGCAACTTCTGCCCTCCCATTCGACTGCGGGAAGCTAACGGACGACACACGGTGTTTGACGTGCCATAAGCGGAGGAAGTCCTCAGTGTGGCTCGCCTTGAATTCCGGACCACCGTCGCTCGAGAGCTCCTCCAGTACGCCGAACGTGGCGAAGAATTAACGGAGGTGTTGGACAAGGCCAGCTGAGCCCGCCAGGGCAGTACCCGCCGTAGAGCTCAGGACCTCTACCCAGCCCGAGAGACGGTCCCCGACAACTAGGTAGTGGCGGCCCCCATAGTCGAAGAAGTCAGCAAACACCGCCTCGAATGGCGTGGACGGGGGTGAGGACGGCAGGGGGGGTGTAGCCGCCTGTGACGGAGCATTGCGGTTGCAGTCTGCACATCCGTCCCTGGTGGCCTGAATGTCCCCGGACATCCCGGGCCAGTAAACTATGGCTCGGGCATGCTGCCCCATCGCTGAGGTTCTCTGGTGGGCGGCATGGAGATGCTGAAGGACTCTCCCACGGAGGGATGGGGGGACCACGACGCGGTCCCGATAGAGCAGGACGCCGTCCTGTGCGTAGATGGACTCACAGACCGATGACAGACTCGCCAGGACAGGGTCATTTACGTCAATCCCACCCCCCTGCTCGATGAGTTGGAGGAGGTGGCCGAGGCATCCGTCAGCTGCTGTCTCCCGTGCGAGGAGGGGCCAAGAGACGGCTCCGAGCTCCCGTGCGTCGTCGCGGATGGAGGCCATGAGTGCTGACTCCACGGCGTCAGGCCTGCTCGGCAGCCCCAATGAGAGGCCGTTCGCTGAGCCCGAGGGGCAAGGATGCCTCGACGTGGCATCAGCGGCATAGTTGCTCTTGCCAGGCAGATGCACAATGTTAAAGCGCCATGGGAGGGTGCGCTGCTTGAGTCTAAACAGACGCGAGTTTGTGATCTCATCCAGCGTACGGTCGCCAAAGATCTTCACCAACGGCTTATGGTCGGTGACCACGACGAGGTTGTCAGACCCCTGCGTGAAGTACCGCGTCTGTTCCAGACCCCAGGCCACAGCTAGGGCCTCTCCCTCGACGGCCGCATAGCGCTGCTCCGCAGGGGACAGGAAACGCGAGCCCGCGTGGGTGATCCTCCATCCACCTGGACAGCAGTCCGGTATGCCCGAGGCACAGTGACAATGTTGCTGGAGCAGGAAGTAGCCAATGCCACGCATGGACCAGTCAGGGCGGAGGCAGGTACGCTTCTGCATGTCGTAGATCTCCCCGCCCTCACGGATGGCCTCCATTATGGCTTGCTTGGATGCCTGGAAGGCCTCCTCCAGAACGGGGGACCATAGGAACACACAGCGTGGGCTAAGGAACGGCTTAAATGGAGCCATCGTGTCACGCAACTGGGCGTAGTTGGCCACCTGGTTGACAAGGCCGAACCAACTCCTGATGTCCGTCGTGGAGCTAGGGGTGGGGAAGTCCCGGATGGCGTCCAAGTATTTCGGGAGCGGTTCGATGGTAGATTCCGACACCCTGAAGCCAGCAAAATTGACGCACCTCTCCGCGAACTGAACCTTGTCTGAGTTCAACACGATTCCTGACCGGCCGACACGCGTCAGGAAGTCGATGGTCCTCCACCAGTGTTGCTCCAGGTCGGTGTCATAGTGGATGGTGTCATCCACGCAACGTTCCTTGCGTTCATAGTCCGAGAGGACGGCATCAAACCGACGGTTGTAGCCATCCCCTGATGACAGGAAACCCTGTGGTGCCCTGGTGTAGTGCCAACGGCCGAAGGGTGTGATGAAGGTAGTGAGGTGGCGATCCGAGGTGGCGGTGCGCTGAGGACATGTGCACTGGGCGTCCCGGGGGTCACCTGGCCCCACACAGTCGCCGTTGGCTGACCTCGTCGAATTGATGGACAAGGGCTGGTCTGGCGTGTCAGCCGTGTCAGGGCTACGCCTTTCCTTGTGCCCCCCTGCAACGTCGTCCGATGGGAAGTTCGCGGGCAATAGGCCGAGGTTGAGCAACGACTCGTAGGAGAGGTACATGGCCCGGACCGAGCTGCTCACATATACCATGGAACGGCAGAATGTGACACGCCCCCCACTGCAGGTTGTCGAGAGCCTAGCGAAGAACGCCCCCTCGATGGATATAGGGGAGCGGTTGGCGGCTGACAGGCTGAGGCTGACAGGTCGCAGGTCGTCCCGCGAGAAACCGCAGGCCAGGAACTCCTCCAGCGACCAAAGGTCCGACTGCGCGCCAGTGTCCGCGACGGCGGATATCCGAGCTCCGTCGGCCGAGCCCCGGTTGCCGGTGCCATCCCTCAGCCCGACTGGCATGTCCATCGAGATGGTGATTAATGCTCTGGGGTGGTCTCTCAGCCTGGCCCGTCTCCATTCGCCCTTGGAGAAGATGTGGTGCTCGAGTCTGATAGGTGCTTGTCTGTTGACACATCCGTGCGACGTCGGGGCGCGGCGTCGGCGATGGCTCCTGTGACGTCGGCCAGGGCGGGCCCCAGCTTGCACCGATGAGACCTGGGAGACCGGCTCCGACCCCATGGCGGCCTGTTGACTGTCGGACGACGGCTGTTGACGCCTCTGTCGTCGGCGGGCCCTATAGCAGGCGATGCACACCTGGTGAGGCTTGGGTTTCCACCCGCGAGGCCCCTCCGTGAAGACGTTAAAGACGCTCTTACATTCCGGGCACGAGGCACGTTTAGCCCCGTCCTTAGGGCTCGGGGCGGGGCTCGTCTGTGGAGTCGTCTTCAGGCGCCGGAATGACGACATGGCTGATAGGGAGGACGACGGGATAGGGAGACCGTTACGGGCCATCTGTCTGTTCTCGACGAGTGCAATTACGTCATTAACTGGCTTAACCAGGACGTCAGGTGTCCCCAGCGTCTCGCGGCGTATGTCCGAGTCATAAATGCCATTGAACAGAACATCACGGATGATGTGGTCGGTATAGTCCACGTCCTTACCACACTCGCATACCGCATTATATGCACATGTCTCTGCTTTACCCCGCACTCTGGCAGCGAATGCACGGAATGTCTCATTGCGTTCCTGGAGCTGAAGTAGCTCGGTGCGCAGGACGCATGTAGCGACTGGGATGACAGCTAGGGAACGCATGACGGTGATTAGGTCTGGCAAGGGTCCGGAAGCGGCGTCGGGAGCGACTTTCAACAGGCTGTCTCCAAGTACAGGCCCAGCGCACTGAAACAGCTGGAAGAGGGCCTGGGCATCCCCTATGCCTGAGCCGGCGCGGAATACGTCCCATCGGCGGATGAACACGTTCCATTCCTCTATCGACACGCCCACATCAACTTTGGGCCGATCGAGTCTCGGGCCGTGAGGGTCTGGGGCCTGGGCTGGCGCGGCCATGACAGGCGCTGCGTGCTGGTGGCTAAACCCATGAATCGTCAATATAGCAATGACGAGTGCTTCAGACAAGTCTTGGGATTCGAACTCGCAGCCGGGGACAGGGCATCCAACAACGACCATGGTGTCGTCATGAAGAAATTCACTCCTCAATGTCAGTCTTGGTACTTTAATGACAAAGATGACGACACCCTGAAACAGAGCAATGCCGCAGGATAAGCTGACAAAGTATTACATACATGCATGTCATGACCAATACACATATATTAAAGACACACTAAACAGTAGTGGAAACAGTCTTACATGAGTGAGTGGATGAACGTCTCAACTCGAGGCGGAGTGAATGAACAACATGTGAACTAAAATGGCCGCTAGGCACTACCGGGTCAGAGCACGACATATCCGGGCAGCGACAGCAGTGACGCTGCCCTCTTGTGGCCGGCGATAAACTCTTCAACTAACACTTTGACGAAATATGTTCGTCAACGACCTTTTTTTCCATGACGAAAACGAGACGATGACGAGACGGCACCGACTGCAGTAAACAATAACTGTGTAACGATCAACTATCTAAACTAGTTGTGTTAATTAAACGCACAAGGGGTTCTTGAATGAAATAAGATTATAAAGGTAAACAGAAATAATAAACGGATAATCTGCTCCTTTAAACAAAATAAACAGAGACAGATTTCATGCATGGATCCATTATATTGACAGTTTTCCAGCCACACAACACAAACAACACAAAACAGTCCGCTCTGGGATACACAAAGTGTCTCTGCCTAATCCAGGCTATTGTTCATTGAGAAAAAACTGTTGCTCCTGCGCCCGTCGGCGGCAAAAACAGAAATGTTTGTAGGCCTTTTCCGGCTATATTCCACACAAAAAAGAAACACGAGGTCCTGCGTGGCACACAGGAGCGATCTCACCCTGTGTCGGAGAGAATATCTCTCTCTCTCTGTGCGCGTCCTCTCCAAGGAGACGTGCTTCCAGGTCGGTCGATGCAATATCCACATACGGTTACTTTCAGTTACTTTCCCTATTTTTACACATGCTGAGAAACCGTAACCATCCCGCTGAATACCCGCATTCACCACACGGGCTTCCTCCTCCCGTGAGAACCACCCTGCATCCTGTTGACGCGCCCTCTAAAGAGCCTCTGGGCGCGCCAGGTGAATATGCAAATGAGGCTTGCAGAACCACACCCTCAAACCAATATAAAAGTGGACATTTTAACGACTGTAGTTGCGAGGATAATACACATGCATCATAGATTCTCATTTCATTTGAATCTAAACTACATGCCTTAACCCTTTCCCCTGCCCCTACAGTTTATAACCAACACTAAGATCAATCTGCGACTGTCACAACTGTAACGAAATCATCACGCAATATCGTTGACGAAAAGTGACGAGACGAAAATGTAGTTTACTAAATAAAAACTATGCCAAAATCTTTCTTTACTTTCGTTGACGAAAAATGAGGAGACGAAATATTATCAAAGATAACGTTACGTTTCTGATATTCAGTTTTTCTCCCAGCAGTTCCATTTCCGGTGCTGCGGCAGAGCAGCAGCTGTTTCTGTGCTGCGTGCGGCGGTACATTTGAATTACACCGGGCAGCGGCACAATGTGAACTGTCAGGAAGACTCGTGGTCTAACTCGTGGTCTAACTCGTGGTCTAACTCGTGGTCTAACTCGTGGTCTAACTCGTGGTCTAACTCGTGGTCTAACTCGTGGTCTAACTCGTGGTCTAACTCGTGGTCTAACTCGTGGTCTAACTCGTGGTCTAACTCGTGGTCTAACTCGTGGTCTAACTCGTGGTCTAACTCGTGGTCTAACTCGTGGTCTAACTCGTGGTCTAACTCGTGGTCTAACTCGTGGTCTAACTCGTGGTCTAACTCGTGGTCTAACTCGTGGTCTAACTCGTGGTCTAACTCGTGGTCTAACTCAGGGTCTAACTCGTGGTCTAACTCGTGGTCTAACTCGTGGTCTAACTCGTGGTCTAACTCGTGGTCTAACTCGTGGTCTAACTCGTGGTCTAACTCGTGGTCTAACTCGTGGTCTAACTCGTGGTCTAACTCGTGGTCTAACTCGTGGTCTAACTCGTGGTCTAACTCGTGGTCTAACTCGTGGTCTAACTCGTGGTCTAACTCGTGGTCTAACTCGTGGTCTAACTCGTGGTCTAACTCGACTCGTGGTCTGACTCGTGGTCTAACTCGTGGACTGACTCGTGGTCTAACTCGTGGTCTAACTCGTGGTCTAACTCGTGGTCTAACTCAGGGTCTAACTCGTGGTCTAACTCGTGGTCTAACTCGTGGTCTAACTCGTGGTCTAACTCGTGGTCTAACTCGTGGTCTTACTCGTGGTCTAACTCGTGGTCTGACTCGTGGTCTGACTCGTGGTCTAACTCGTGGTCTAACTCGTGGTCTAACTCGTGGTCTAACTCGTGGTCTAACTCGTGGTCTACCTCGTGGTCTGACTCGTGGTCTGACTCGTGGTCTGACTCGTGGTCTGACTCGTGGTCTAACTCGTGGACTGACTCATGGTCTAACTCGTGGTCTAACTCGTGGTCTAACTCGTGGTCTAACTCAGGGTCTAACTCGTGGTCTAACTCGTGGTCTAACTCGTGGTCAAACTCGTGGTCTGACTCGTGGTCTGACTCGTGGTCTGACTCGTGGTCTGACTCGTGGTCTAACTCGTGGTCTGACTCGTGGTCTGACTCGTGGTCTGACTCGTGGTCTAACTCGTGGTCTGACTCGTGGTCTGACTCGTGGTCTGACTCGTGGTCTGACTCGTGGTCTAACTCGTGGTCTGACTCGTGGTCTAACTCGTGGTCTAACTCGTGGTCTAACTCGTGGTCTAACTCATGGTCTAACTCGTGGTCTAACTCGTGGTCTAACTAACCTTCTTTAACAGAAATGAAATGGCAACAACAGGGCTTGGGAGCAGTGGTCGCGTTAACCGAAGACCCCCGTCAGCGCGAGTGAGTGATACATTGTGCACTCGACGGATAATAATGGATTATGACGGAAATGTTACGATCCTGTCAAAATGACTGACAGCGAAAAAGTCTAAAGCCACCACCGCTTGCGAGAAAGAAACGAAGTGATATTTGGGCCCATTTTCGCTCCAATGAGGCGGAGACAAAAAGCGAATGCATTGTTTCATCAGAAGGGAAGCAATGAGGCCAAAACACAGCTGGTACAAACACCACCACAAACCTGACCTGAAAAAACAGGATGAAGGTGACTAAATATGACTAGAACTAAAAAGGAAATTTAGCACAGGACTAAGACTAAAACTAAAGAAAAAAATAACTGACGAAATTAACACTAGTTGAGATCAGCAGGGGGGGAACATTTTAATGTTGTGTGTGTGTGTGTGTGTGTGTGTGTGTGTGTGTGTGTGTGCGGCCTAGCATTACTATACTTGTGGGGACCTAAATCTGTCTACACAGTCACGTGTGGGGACTCGCCTCCCTTATGGGGACAAATTGGAGGTCCCCATAAGGGGAGTCATTCATTTTAGGGTGAAGACTTGGTTCGGGTTAGGGATATTATTTTAGAAACTGCTTTCATCGTGTCGCGATGTTTCCAGAGAGACCAGCTGAGAGGTCCGTGCAGAAAGCAGAGCAGAGAGTATCTATCACTCAGTGGAACAGGCGACTCTCTTTCTCTAGTTTAGAGATATCTACAAACAAAGAGTCCAGATGTTTCTGACTCCACTTAGTGCTTCACCAAATAAAATACACAACGGCTGCAGCCTGATGATGCTTTAGGAGCTGCAGGTGTGTGTGGTACAGTATGTGTGGTACAGTATGTGTGTGTGTGTGTGTGGTACAGTGTGTAGGTGTGTGTGTGGTACAGTATGTGTGTGTGTGTGTGTCCGCATATAGCCTGTTATCGTCTCATGGCCCGCCCTGTGAATGAATCAAAGTAGATAGAAGTGGTCTTGAACACATGTGTCCTCAGACAGAGGCTGAGCCTCTGTCATCATTAATGGACGTCTCTTTAAGATGACCGCTCAGAGGAGAGGAGTTCTCCTTTTCTCTCCTCGGTTCCCCTCCTCTCTCTCCTCGGTTCCCCTCCTCTCTCCTCGGTTCCCCTCCTCTCTCCTCGGTTCCCCTCCTCTCTCCTCTCTCCTCGGCTCCCCTCCTCTCTCCCCTCCTCTCTCCTCGGTTCCCCTCCTCTCTCCTCGGCTCCCCTCATCTCTCCTCGGCTCCCTTCCTCTCTCCTCGGTTCCCCTCCTCTCTCCTCGGCTCCCCTCCTCTCTCCTCGGTTCCCCTCCTCTCTCCTCGGCTCCCCTCCTCTCTCCTCGGTTCCCCTCCTCTCTCCTCGGCTCCCCTCCTCTCTCCTCGGTTCCCCTCCTCTCTCCTCGGCTCCCCTCCTCTCTCCTCGGTTCCCCTCCTCTCTCCTCGGCTCCCCTCCTCTCTCCTCGGTTCCCCTCCTCTCTCCTCGGCTCCCTTCTTCAGTCCTCCACTCGCATCTCCTGCGGGCGGGACTAAGTCTCGAGGATAGGAGTCGAGGAGGGGAGTTAGTGAAATGAGAAAGGGCCCTGGAGTCTTTTAGAAATGGCTTTGTAGGTCCCAAGAGTGGTTTGAGGAGATGCTTTGTATTGTTGGTCCTTCTGCAGGTTATTGGACCATTGAGTTGATTCCAGGTGTCCTTCATGAAGCCCTAATGAAGGTCCCAGAGCCCTTAGGGGGACTCTGTATTAGCCAGGGGTCCTGGATAAGTTTCGAAGGCCCTTGTGAAGTTACCAGGGACCCTTGAAGAGTTTAAGAGTCCTGAAACGTTGTGATAATTAAAACACTTTGATAATCCTGTTTAGTAGAAAAAGAGGAAACGCTGTAAAGACTTCCTGTGGACCCACCACAGAAATCAATACTGTCAGTGTGTGTGTGTGGGGGTGTGTGTGGGGGAGGGTGTGTGTGTGGGGGGAGGGTGTGTGTGTGATGGCTTGCAGAGTATTGACAAGAAGAGAAAGCTAATTATTCGTGACTGAATCGCTGGAAGCACACACACACACACACACACACACACACACACACACACACACACACACACACACACACACACACACACACACACACACACACACACACACACACACACACACACACACACACACACACACACACACACACTAATTAACCTTACTGACCCCTCACACACACGTCGTTCCTGCACAGAACATTTGATCACCAATAAACTAGCAGCCTCTTAGTTTAAACTGTTGATCTCTGTCATGAAGAGAGACTATAGCTGCTCACGCTAACGCTGTATCAGAACACCTACATTATTACAACGGCAGATAAAGAGAAGAGACTTATATTAATATGAATGCTGTCAAAATTATGGCGTTAACGGCGGCAATTAATTTTTTGAATTAATTGCGTTAAATTATTTAATAATAATAATAATAATTCCTTACATTTATTATAGCGCTTTTTCAATGACTCAAAGCGCTTTACAGATACCCACATTACACATATATCATACATGCAATGTTCATGCACTGTGGACAATACCCCCAGGAGCAGGTTCAGGTGAAGGGTCTTGCCCAAGGACACAACGGCTTTACAGACGCAGCAGCGGCGGGTTTCGCCCCTTGATCTGATGATCATTGCACAGCGCACTGCGCCACACCGTCCATCTTCACGCCTCGAGGTCATCGAGGCGCTTTTACAAGTACACATTGATATCATACATGTACTGTGGACAATACCCACAGGAGCAACTCCGGGTGAAGTGTCTTGCCCAAGGACACAACGGCCTGATGCAGTGGCGGCAGAAGCGGGTTTCGAACCGGAGTTCCCCAGCACTCCCCTTGATCTGATGATCAGATGCACAGACCACTGCGCCACCCGCATTTAACGCATGTGCAGAATGGCCCGCCCCATACATCCCACCAGTGGCAGCGCCACCAGGGTATGGCTGGGTAGGCTACAGCCAAGCCGCCTTAACCTGCCATCAGGCCCTGGGGCTGATAGGTTGTGTAGGCCCCCTATTTAAACAACAAATCAAAGTCATGTCCTCGGCAGGCTCTGTGACCGCACTTCTCCACCCTGCTCTGCGCGTCTGGTCCTCTCCTCCAGATCAGTGACTATCGGGCCTCCCTCGTGTATCTGTCCGGTTGCCGTTGGCTCCCCTCCACGTAGCAAGTCCTCGTCGTCCTCTCATCTCCTACAACAGATAATGTCCCTCCTGTCTGTTCTTCCTCTCCCGCTACTCCATCGCTATCAGAACCAGACGGCCTACTTGGCTCCGAGTCCCCGCGGCCGCTCGGTACAGAACTCATCTGTCCTTCCTCCTCATCCGGCCTACAGGTTTAGAATCACCTGGAAGCTTCGGCATGCTTTGTAACAGCTGCTTGTCTCCAAACTCCTTTTCACTCAACAATTTCCTTTTCCGAGCGCCACTCTCAAACTTTCTCTTCTCCGACATTTTCTCCTAAACAACCTTCATCTGTCACTCAATCACTCGCAATTTGAATAAGTCACATGTGAAACATATCCTCATTCTGAACCCCTCAAGAGAAACACCGGCTGTTGTTGTTCCTGCTGTGACGTCAAGTTACTCCGGTCTTCGCTTGTAATTATGCCGAAGCTTCAAAGTTGTATTTATCATCTGAATTTGCCGAAATAAGTTTAATGTTCTGAAAGCCAAGACTTTGTTTATTTGAAATCAGATGAAAACAAACTGTAACTGACCCTGCGGTGTTATCTATGATTACTATACGCCTTACATTCATAATGTCAGCCGGAGGGAGGGGGGGCGGCGCTGTGGAAGTGCAGGGTGGTGAGAGCTGTCATCTTCCCTTTACAAGCTTCAAAAATATATTTATCTCGTGATTTTGGAAATAAAAGTTTCATATTCTGAAATCCAAGACTTTGTTTATTTAAACATTTAAAAAAAACACCCGAAAAAAAAAAAAATATGAATTTTGTATTTGTTGTATTGGCTCATTATAGGCCCCTGATCTCCGTAGGCCCCTGGGCTTCAGCCCAAGTCAGCCCGTGCATTAAGGCGGCCCTGGCTACAGCCATACCAAGAAATGGCTTAGCCCCACCATGAAACATGATGTTAAAGTAAGCAAAATAAAGCCCGCCAACTCGCGCGGAGTAAATTGCGCAGACAGCAGTTAGTCAGACTGAGTTCAGCTACTTGTCTGGAAATACCGAAGACCTGAAACGGTTTTGAAAACGTTTGTCACGGAGTGATCGTCTTCTCAATAGAACATCTTTGATAATGTCTTCTGGCCAATCAGAATCAAGATAACGGCGTGGTGTCGTTGCAGGAAGTCCCGACGGAGAATACTTTTGCTGTAGTACATCTCTATTAGGGGTGTAACGGTACACGTACCGAAATTATTCGGTACGGGCCCTTCGGTTCGGTACACGTGTGTACCGAAGTGTACCGAACGCATATAACGTTAAACGTAACAAATTGAGAACGTGAACAACTTCTTGGAAGTAATCTCAGGTGCTGCGTCGCAGCATTCAGAGTAATTTGCATCCATTGTGTTCAACGCGTCATAGAGCGAGCAAGTCATTTCATTGGACGAGCTGGTCAGAGGGATGCGTTCACATGTAGTCAGTAATTTGAGGAACTGTCGAAATGGCGAACGCAGATAAAGTTGAGCTCGAAAATCCTCCAGCATCATTGAAGTCTCCAGTTTGGGAACATTTTGGTTTCGCAGTTACGTACAAGGATGACGGACAAAGACAGGTGGACCGAACCAAAGCTGTGTGTCGGCATTGTTCAACTAACATTGGTTACGCGGCTGGCAATACATCAAACGTGCACACTCATTTGAAAAGGCATCACCGAACGTGAATAGACTGAAGTGCAAACCCAACTCCCGCTAGCATTTAAGCCTCCACCACTCGCAGAGAGTTCAGACCGAGCCAAAGCCATTACAAACGGCAAATATCCTTATGTTTCCATGGTAGCAAAGCGCTACCTGGCTGTGTCTGCTACCTCTGTCCCTAGCGAGAGGGTGTTCTCCACGGCAGGAGACATTGCTAGTGCCAGCAGATCTGCCCTTTCAGCAAGCAATGTGGACAAGTTCATCTTTCTTTAAACAACTGTAGTGGAAATTTTTATTATTATCATCCTTATTATTATCCTAATTATGTCTTTCAAATGTTTAAACCAAATGCTTCTTATTTCCTGATATATTCTTACCATTATTATAT
>NW_027262199.1:0-15000 GCF_902827115.2 Pseudochaenichthys georgianus | reverse complement strand
GTTTTGTTTATTTTCTCTAAACTACAACAACTTCTTCATATTTATTTATTTGTATTTTTCTTTCTCGTTTCTTTGATCTCCACGATGTTTCTCCCGGTGATCTTTGGGGTTGTCATGGCGATGACCGTAACCCCGGGCAGCGCCGCGCGGGTCGTCAGCGGTGAGTTACCAAAACAAGAGTTTTGATTAATTATTACTAATTTATCTGATTTAATATCTCAAGTATGTTGAGTACTTTATTCCTTAGTGTACTTTTACTCTCCGTGATCTGATCCCTAACGATATGATCTATATGGATGTGTTTGGTTTAAAGGTTTGTTGGAAACTGAAATATAACCAGTTTTAAAATCTGTTCTCCTTAAAGGTGGGGTAGGTAAGTTTCAGAAACCGGCTCGAGATACACTTTGTGTTATATTCCATGGAATGCTCTTAACATCCCGATAGCAATGAATATCTGAAGTGCTTTGACAACAAATCCATTAAAAAATGTCATCTGTAGAAGAAGCCGTAATACTGTAAAAATTACAACATGGCCTACCTGCCTGTCAGCCTTCCATCGGGGCACACACTTATCTCGTGCCCTCATTGCGCGTTCGTGTGTGTTGGTGTGTGTTGGGGGAGGGGCTCTGTGAGGAAGTGGCAGATTTTCTCCGGTTGTGTATTTTCAAATTCTAGCGATCTCGAGCGGTTTCTCAAACTTACCTACCCCACCTTTAACACTGAATCATTCATTTATCTAAATGTATTGATTTAGGGGGTTTTGAACCATCCAAGGGAATTTTCGTGATTCTTTTATATTGGAATAAAATATGTGTATTATGAAATACCTGTCGTGTATAAACCCAATAATAATAGTTTAAATATAAAAAAATATTTTTCAGAGATCTGGGTCTCCGCTATTCAAAGGCTTCATATGAATAACAAGCAGCTGTTCCTTTTTCATCCTCAGTTTCATGATCTAACTTTATCTGTTTTTATTTATATTTTTCAGTTTTAAATATTTTTTATTTTGTTTTAATGTTTTGTTTCATTTATTTGAATCTTTCAAATCTGTATATTTTTGTTATTTCTCTGGTTATTTTTAATAAATAAAACATCAATTTATTTAGAATTATGATTGGTCTTCTTTTATTACAGAGCAGTACGACCATCTGAAGCTACACGAGCAGACAGACAGGCAGTGAGACAGACAGGCAGTGAGACAGACAGGCAGTGAGACAGACAGGCAGTGAGACAGTGTGCAGACAGACAGGCAGGGAGACAGACAGGCAGTGAGACAGACAGACAGTGAGACAGACAGGCAGTGAGACAGACAGGCAGTGAGACAGACAGGCAGTGAGATAGACAGGCAGTGAGACAGACAGGCAGTGAGACAGACAGACAGTGAGACAGTGTGCAGACAGACAGGCAGTGAGACAGACAGACAGTGAGACAGTGTGCAGACAGACAGGCAGTGAGACAGACAGGCAGTGAGATAGTGTGCAGACAGACAGGCAGTGAGACAGACAGACAGTGAGATGGTGTGCAGACAGACAGGCAGTGAGACAGACAGGCAGTGAGACAGACAGGCAGTGAGATAGTGTGCAGACAGACAGGCAGTGAGACAGACAGACAGTGAGACAGACAGGCAGTGAGATAGACAGGCAGTGAGACAGACAGGCAGTGAGACAGACAGGCAGTGAGACAGACAGGCAGTGAGATAGACAGGCAGTGAGACAGACAGACAGTGAGACAGACAGGCAGTGAGACAGACAGGCAGTGAGATAGACAGGCAGTGAGACAGACAGACAGTGAGACAGTGTGCAGACAGACAGGCAGTATGGAGCTTTAACAGGAAAGTGATGAGGCTGCAGGAGACGATCCAGATAATCACTTAAAGTAGCTCTCAGTGTTTAACCAGAATTAATCACTGCACACACACACACACACACACACACACACACACACACACACACACACACACACACACACACACACACACACACACACACACACACACACACACACACACACACACACACACACACACACACACACACACACACACACACACACACACACACACACACACACACACACACACACACACACACACACACACACACACACACACACACACACACACACACACACACACACACACACACACACACACACACACACACACACACACCCACACACACACACACACACACACACACACACACACACACACACACACACACACACACACACACACACACACACACCACACACACACACACACACACACACACACACACACACACACACACACACACACACACACACACACACACACACACCCACACCATGTATACATCACTTCAGGGGACATTACATTGACTTACATGCATTTCCTAGAGACTTATCCTAACCCAGTCTTCACCCTAAAATTAATGATCCCCCTTATGGGGACCTCCCATTTGTCCCCATAAGAGAAGCCAGTCCCCACACGTGACTGTGTAAACAGATTTAGTTCCCCACAAGTATAGTAATGCCAGGCCACCCACACACACACACACACACACACACACACACACACACACACACACACACACACACACACACACACACACACACACACACACACACACACACACACACACACACACACACCACACACACACACACACACACACACACACACACACACACACACACACACACACACACACACACACACACACACACACACACACACACACACACACACACACACACACACACACACACACACACAGGTTCTCCTGGTTCAGGTCTAAAGTTCTGGTCCCCCTCAGGTCAGACGGTGTGTCTACGAGGTCCTGATGGACCCTGTTATAAGATCGCGTTCTTCCACGATGTGACGAGCCGGGTCTCCTTCAGAGAGGCGGGTCAGGCCTGCAAGACGGACGGGGGGGAACTGATCAGCATCAGGGGTCCAGAGGAGCAGAGGGACATCGAGGAGCTGCTGCAGGTATCTACTCTTCATCATCTTCATCCTCATCATCCTCTTCTTCCTCATCCTCTCCTTCCACCTTCATCCTCTTCATCCTCTATATCAGGAGTCCAGAGGAGCAGCGGGACATCGAGGAGCTGCTGCAGGTATCTACTCTTCATCATCTTCCTCTTCCTCTTATTCGGCAGGATCTGCGCTCAGGATCCGTGGGAGGGGCAGGAGGCGGGATCTCTGATGGGGATTTCTGGATTGGTCTCGCCCGATTGGATGGAGCTCTGAACCCTGAACTCAGCAACACCTTCACTTCCTGTCCTCAGCTCTACACCTGGACCGACGGAAGCCCCGCCTCCTTCAGGTGAGTGACAGGAGGGCGGTCCATGAGAAGACCTTAGTCTCAGGACCTGTCACTGGTCTCAGGACCTGTCTCTGGTCTCAGGGCCTGTCACTGGCCTCAGGACCTGTCACTGGTCTCAGGACCTGGTCTCAGGATCTGTCACCTGGTCTCAGGACCTGGTCTCAGGATCTTCTAAAACGTCTCCCCCCTTGTGTTTTTCAGGAACTGGTATTTTGACGAGCCGTCGTGCGGGGGGGAATCCTGCGTCGTGATGTACCATCAGCCCACAGCACTTCCTGGTCTGGGCGGGGCTTATCTCCACCAATGGAACGATGACCGCTGCAACATGAAGCACAACTTCATCTGCAAATACCAACCAGGTCAATGACTACAACAGGACTACAACATGACTACAACATGACTACAAGAGGACTACAACAGGACTACAACATGACTACAACAGGACTACAACAGGACTACAACATGACTACAACATGACTACAAGAGGACTACAACAGGACTACAACATGACTACAACAGGACTACAACATGACTACAACAAGTCTACAACATGACTACACCAGGTCTACAACATGACTACAACATGACTACAACATGACTACAACAGGACTACAACATGACTACAACAGGACTACAACAGGTCTACAACATGACTACAACAAGTCTACAACATGACTACAACAGGACTACAACATGACTACAACATGACTACAACATGACTACAACAGGACTACAACATGACTACAACAGGACTACAACAGGTCTACAACAGGACTACAACAAGTCTACAACATGACTACAACAGGACTACAACAGGTCTACAACATGACTACAACAGGACTACAACATGACTACAACAAGTCTACAACATGACTACACCAGGACTACAACAGGACTACAACAGGACTACAACAAGACTACAACAGGACTACAACAGGACTACAACATGACTACAACAGGACTACAACATGACTACAACAGGTCTACAACAAGTCTACAACATGACGACACCAGGACTACAACAGGTCTACAACAGGCCTACAACAGGCCTACAACAGGACTACAACATGACTACAACAGGTCTACAACAGGACTACAACATGAATACAACATGACTACAACAGGACTACAACAGGACTACAACATGAATACAACAGGACTACAACAGGACTACAACAGGACTACAACATGACTACAACAGGTCTACAACAAGTCTACAACATGACGACACCAGGACTACAACAGGTCTACAACAGGCCTACAACAGGCCTACAACAGGACTACAACATGACTACAACAGGTCTACAACAGGACTACAACATGAATACAACATGACTACAACAGGACTACAACAGGACTACAACATGAATACAACATGAATACAACAGGACTACAACAGGACTACAACAGGACTACAACATGACTACAACATGACTACAACATGAATACAACATGACTACAACATGATTACAACAGGACTACAACAAAACTACAACAAGACTACAACATGACTACAACAGGACTACAACATGAATACAACATGACTACAACAAGACTACAAAAAGACAACAACAAGACTACAACAAGACTACAACAAGACTACAAAAAGACAACAAAAAGACTACAAAAAGACTACAACAAGATTACAAAAAGACTACAACAAGACTACAACAGGACTTCAACATGAATACAACATGACTACAACATGAATACAACAAGACTACAACAGGACTACAACAAAACTACAACAAGACTACAACAGGACTACAACATGACTACAACATGACTATACCATGATTACAACAGGACTACAACATGACTACAACAAGACTACAACAAAACTACAACAAGACTACAACAGGACTACAACAGGACTACAACATGACTACAACATGACTACAACATGACTACAACATGACTACACCATGATTACAACAGGACTACAACAACACTACAACAAGACTACAACAGGACTACAACATGACTACAACATGACTACACCATGACTACAACATGACTACAACAGGTCTACAACATGATTACAACAGGACTACAACAAAACTACAACATGTCTACAACAGGACTACAACAGGTCTACAACATGACTACAACAGGACTACAACAGGACTACAACAAGACTACAACAGGTCTACAACAGGACTACAACATGACTACAACATGACTACAACATGACTACAACATGACTACACCATGATTACAACAGGACTACAACAACACTACAACAAGACTACAACAGGACTACAACATGACTACAACATGACTACACCATGACTACAACATGACTACAACAGGTCTACAACATGATTACAACAGGACTACAACAAAACTACAACATGTCTACAACAGGACTACAACAGGTCTACAACATGACTACAACAAGACTACAACAAGACTACAACAGGTCTACAACAGGTCTACAACAAGTCTACAACATGACTACACCAGGCCTACAACAGGCCTACAACAGGCCTACAACAGGACTACAACATGACTACAACAGGACTACAAAAGGTCTACAACAGGACTACAACAGGTCTACAACATGACTACAACATGACTACAACAGGACTACAACAGGACTACAACAGGACTACAACATGAATACGACATGACTACAACAGGACTACAACAGGACTACAACATGACTACAACAGGACTACAACATGACTACAAAAAGTCTACAACATGACTACACCAGGTCTACAACATGACTACAACAGGTCTACAACATGAATACAACAAGTCTACAACATGACTACAACAGGACTACAACATGACTACAACATGACTACAACAGGACTACAACATGACTACAACAGGACTACAACAGGTCTACAACATGACTACAACAAGTCTACAACATGACTACAACAAGACTACAACATGACTACAACATGACTACAACAGGACTACAACATGACTACAACAGGACTACAACAGGTCTACAACATGACTACAACAAGTCTACAACATGACTACACCAGGTCTACAACATGACTACAACATGACTACAACATGACTACAACAGGACTACAACATGACTACAACAGGACTACAACAGGTCTACAACATGAATACAACAAGTCTACAACATGACTACAACAGGACTACACCATGATTACAACAGGACTACAACAAGACTACAACAAGACTACAACAAGACTACAACAAGACTACAACAAGACTACAAAAAGACTACAACAGGACTACAAAAAGACTACAACATGACTACAACATGACTACAACATGACTACACCATGATTACAACAGGACTACAACAACACTACAACAAGACTACAACAGGACTACAACATGACTACAACATGACTACACCATGACTACAACATGACTACAACAGGTCTACAACATGATTACAACAGGACTACAACAAAACTACAACATGTCTACAACAGGACTACAACAGGTCTACAACATGACTACAACAGGACTACAACAGGACTACAACAAGACTACAACAGGTCTACAACAGGTCTACAACAAGTCTACAACATGACTACACCAGGCCTACAACAGGCCTACAACAGGCCTACAACAGGACTACAACATGACTACAACAGGACTACAAAAGGTCTACAACAGGACTACAACAGGTCTACAACATGACTACAACAGGACTACAACAGGACTACAACATGAATACGACATGACTACAACAGGACTACAACAGGACTACAACATGACTACAACAGGACTACAACATGACTACAAAAAGTCTACAACATGACTACACCAGGTCTACAACATGACTACAACATGACTACAACATGACTACAACAGGACTACAACATGACTACAACAGGACTACAACAGGTCTACAACATGACTACAACAAGTCTACAACATGACTACAACAAGACTACAACATGACTACAACATGACTACAACAGGACTACAACATGACTACAACAGGTCTACAACATGACTACAACAAGTCTACAACATGACTACACCAGGACTACAACAGGACTACAACATGACTACAACAGGACTACAACATGACTACAACAGGACTACAACAGGTCTACAACATGACTACAACAAGTCTACAACATGACTACACCAGGACTACAACAGGACTACAACATGACTACAACAAGTCTACAACATGACTACAACATGACTACAACATGACTACAACATGACTACAACAGGACTACAACATGACTACACCAGGACTACAACAGGACTACAACATGACTACAACAAGTCTACAACATGACTACACCAGGACTACAACAGGACTACAAAAGGACTACAACAAGACTACAACAGGACTACAACAGGACTACAACAGGACTACAACAGGACTACAACAGGACTACAACATGACTACAACAGGTCTACAACAAGTCTACAACATGACGACACCAGGACTACAACAGGTCTACAACAGGACTACAACAGGACTACAACATGACTACAACAGGACTACAACATGACTACAACATGACTACAACAGGACTACAACAGGTCTACAACATGACTACAACAAGTCTACAACATGACTACACCAGGACTACAACAGGACTACAACATGACTACAACAAGTCTACAGCATGACTACACCAGGACTACAACATGACTACACCAGGACTACAACATGACTACACCAGGACTACAACATGACTACAACAGGACTACAACATGACTACAACAGGACTACAACATGACTACAACAGGACTACAACATGACTACAACATGACTACAACAGGACTACAACATGACTACACCAGGACTACAACAGGACTACAACATGACTACAACAAGTCTACAACATGACTACACCAGGACTACAACAGGACTACAACAGGACTACAAAAAGACTACAACAGGACTACAACAGGACTACAACATGACTACAACATGACTACAACATGACTACAACAGGACTACAACATGACTACACCAGGACTACAACAGGACTACAACATGACTACAACAAGTCTACAACATGACTACACCAGGACTACAACAGGACTACAACAGGACTACAAAAAGACTACAACAGGACTACAACAGGACTACAACATGACTACAACAGGACTACAACATGAATACAACAGGTCTACAACAAGTCTACAACATGACGACACCAGGACTACAACAGGTCTACAACAGGACTACAACATGACTACAACAGGACTACAACAGGACTACAACAGGACTACAACATGACTACAACAGGACTACAACAGGACTACAACATGACTACAACAGGACTACAACAGGACTACAACATGACTACAACAGAACTACAACATGACTACACCAGGACTACAACAGGACTACAACAGGTCTACAACAAGTCTACAACAGGACTACAACATGACTACAACAGGACTACAACAGGACTACAACAGGACTACAACATGACTACAACAGGACTACAACATGACTACAACAGGACTACAACAGGTCTACAACAAGTCTACAACAGGACTACAACATGACTACAACAGGACTACAACAGGACTACAACAGGACTACAACATGACTACAACAGGACTACAACATGACTACAACAGGACTACAACAGGACTACAACATGACTACAACAGGACTACAACATGACTACAACAGGACTACAACATGACTACAACAGGACTACAACAGGACTACAACATGACTACAACAGAACTACAACATGACTACACCAGGACTACAACAGGACTACAACAGGTCTACAACAAGTCTACAACAGGACTACAACAGGACTACAACATGACTACAACAGGACTACAACATGATTACAACAGGACTACAACAGGACTACAACATGACTACAACAGGACTACAACATGACTACACCAGGACTACAACAGGACTACAACAGGACTACAACAGGACTACAACATGACTACAACAGGACTACAACATGACTACAACAGGACCACAACAGTACTACAACATGACTACAACAGGACTACAACATGACTACAACAGGACTACAACATGAATACAACAGGACTACAAATCAGACTCTCTTTCAGACACATAGCCAATCACCAATCAGATTCACTCTCTTTTGTTTATTCGTCATTTTGTTGTCGATAATATTTTCCTTTGTTGTTTTTTCGCAGAGAGCTATGTTGTGAAGGAACTGGTTGAAACACCTTGGGGGCGGAGCACAGGTGAACAGGAAGCCCTAATAAGCTCGTACCTCCACTAGTTATTCCCTTTATGTGTGTTGTGATTGTGTGTGTTGTGATCGTGTGTGTTGTGACCCCTCAACACCCAATGGCCAGCGTCACACAGACACATGTTGATGTTTACATGTAGTTGTTTACATGTTAATCTTCACATGTAGTTGTTTACATGTTAATCTTTACAGATAGTTGTTTACATGTAGTTGTTTACATGTTAATCTTTACATGTAGTTGTTTACATGTTGTTGTTTACAGAGGCCACTGCAGGTGGAGGGTTAGGGTTACATGTTGTTGTTCACATGTTTACAGAGGCCATTGCAGAGGCCAGAGGCCTGTACTACGAAGCCAGATGTTCTCTTAGCGGCTAACTTCAGGTTAACTCTGGGTCCTACGAAGCTAGTTCTCTTTTTAGCGGCTAGATCTCCATGGTAACTGATGCTGAGCGGCTAACCTGCCCCGGAGCAGGTTAGGTTGCAGGCTAAGAGATCAACTCAGTGAAAGCACCGCCTGCTGACCAATCAGAGCTCAGTGTGCGGAGTTCAAAGCGATCAAGTCACATCACAGGAGAAAGGAAACACAGAAAGACGGCCGGCAGAAATCAGCGACTGTGTGAACGTGAACATGAACAGAACATCACCTCCATCTTCAGAGCAGTCTGACTGTTAGAACATTAGCGTTAAGAAAGCTCTTAAATATCTGCCTCAGCATCAGAACCCGGATCAGAGTACACTAAGTCCAGTCAGCATCAGTACCCGGATCAGAGTACACTAAGTCCAGTCAGCATCAGTACCCGGATCAGAGTACACTAAGTCCAGTCAGCATCAGTACCCGGATCAGAGTACACTAAGTCCAGTCAGCATCAGTACCCGGATCAGAGTACACTAAGTCCAGTCAGCATCAGTACCCGGATCAGAGTACACTAAGTCCAGTCAGCATCAGTACCCGGATCAGAGTACACTAAGTCCAGTCCGCATCAGTACCCGGATCAGAATACACTAAGTGCAGTCCGCGGCACATCACTTCATGATGTATCACATGTCTCCTGATCCGAGTCCCTGAGCGTGTCTGGCCGTGCAGCACTCTCAGCGTCACAGACTGGATGAAGCATTATGTCAGCAACACGTTGAGTTGAGGAAACTCTGAGTCAGAGGTGATGAGAGTCAGACGGTGTGTTAGACGGGCCGTGACATCATGAACCTGCTGATGGACGCATTCCAACACTTGTTCTGCTCCAGCTGTGTTCACCTTGCAGCTGCAGCTCTGAGGCTTTGATCCTGATCAAGTGTTTGAGTCATGTTTAAAGTTTCACTTCTTCATGTGTCTGATATTAGAGTTCACTTTTCATTCAGGAAGTATGACGCTGCGCTGTCAGTAGCTTCTCCATGTCTGTGATTGGTCGAATGCTCCAGATACCACCTGTGACGGCTGCCGCCTCTCCGGTCCTAATTCTGTTTTGCTGTTCCTTATGTAAACGAGCTGTGTAGTTGCCCCAACGTGATTGGCTACCATTTCCTGGTCCGCCCCCGAAGACACTGATTGGAGCAGGCCTGGCCCGACCCACTCCAATCCCTGTGCAGCCCCAGCGCACACCTTCCAGAGATGACTACTAAGCCTGGGACACCTACCACTCGGGAGGCTCTGCTGCGATCAGACGCCTCACGCATCGTGCTCCTGCGTGGACATTTCAGACTTGAGCAGTCGGACCGTGTTTGGTGTGTTTGTGTGTTTAGAGCAGCGTGTGTTGTTTCCCCTCGTTGGCTGCGTTTCCCTGCGGCCTCCTGCCATTAGTAATGAGTGGTAGTGATCACAGGCAGGAGACCTGCGCTCTTCTGGTTCCTCTGTTCGGCTTAGGCTACGTTTGCTCTTATCTTGTTGTACAACCTTTTTGTTATTTCATTGAACCTTATTATAACTATTTATCAAAACCATCTGGTGTGTGTGGCCTTCCTCATTCCTAGTGGGTTCGTAACCCCGCCGCTGTCACGTGAACGCGCTCTCAGCCGGACAGAGAAACCCTGGCTTGAGTTACCGAGTTGATAACCCGCGTCGTGGGACCGCTTAGCGAGAGCTCTTTGTTTTGGGTTAGGTCAACCGGGTAACTCAAACGTATCCAGGTTAGGTTGAGCCGGCTTCGTCGTACAGGCCTCGGGTTAGGGTTACGTGTTGTTGTTTACATGTTGTTGTTTACATGCTTCCAGAGGCCCCTGCAGGTGGGGGTGAGGTCCAGGCGTCAGGCAGCGAGGACGTGGCAGGGGCTTCGGGCATGCTGCTGGTCTACATCATAATACCCACAATCCCCCTGCTGCTGCTCATCCTGGTGGCTTCTGGGACTTGTTGTTTCCAGATGCTTAGCAGGAGGTGAGACTCTAGTGATGTTTTGGTCTTTAATTTATAATTTGTTCTATTATTTATATTCTTTGTTTAAACAACAATGGCCACTTTGAATCTATGTCTTTTGTAATTACATTTCCTAGGTGTGTGTGTGCGTGCGTGTGTGTGTGTGCACACACGTGGGTCTGCACGTGTGTCTGCACGTGTGTCTGCATGTGTGTGTGCATGTGTGTGTGCATGTGTGTCTGCATGTGTGTCAGCATGTGTGTCTGCATGTATGTCTGCATGTGTGTCTGCATGTGTGTCAGCATGTGTGTGTGCATGTGTGTCAGCAAGTGTGTCAGCATGTGTGTGTGCATGTGTGTCTGCATGTGTGTCTGCATGTGTGTGTGCATGTGTGTCTGCATGTGTGTCTGCATGTGTGTCAGCATGTGTGTGTGCATGCGCATTTGTGGTT
Source organism: Pseudochaenichthys georgianus (assembly GCF_902827115.2). NCBI lineage: Eukaryota > Metazoa > Chordata > Actinopteri > Perciformes > Channichthyidae > Pseudochaenichthys > Pseudochaenichthys georgianus. Next base: position 2,709 of record NW_027262199.1, on the reverse strand, counting down.
ATGTGTAGTGCTTACTCAGTGATTATGACAAGTTACACACTCAGAGGTCTTGTTAACATGAGAAGATTTACAGCTGCTGGCTCACTGCCCTGTGTGTGTGTGTGTGTGTGTGTGTGTGTGTGTGTGTGTGTGTGTGTGTGTGTGTGTGTGTGTGTGTGTGTGTGTGTGTGTGTGTGTGTGTGTGTGTGTGTGTGTGTGTGTGTGTGTGTGTGTGTGTGTGTGGTGTGTGTGTGTGTGATGTGTGTGTGTGTGTGTTGTGTGTGTGTGTGTGTGTGTGTGTGTGTGTGTGTGTGTGTGTGTGTGTGTGTGTGTGTGTGTGTGTGTGTGTGTAGTAAAAGTACACAGATATAAAGTATTAATTAAATGAAATATAAAATAATATCAATATGTGTTTCTGCAGTTCCCCGCACACGAAGACGGCCCCCCCCACCCAGTCCACCCTCTGGATCTCCAGCACTCAGAAACCAGAGAGCATGGAGGTGTGACATCATCAGTGGCATCACGGCTCAGCTCATCATATTCATCTGGGAGGCGGAGCTTTGAGAGGACGATGATGTCATCACACAGGAGTGTATGTCGTGTGTGTGATCGTTACAAAATGACAGTTCGGACGGTTGACGTTGATTCACACATTTTAAAATACACAAACAGTGAAACATAAAACATACGAGACGGAAGAGGAAGAAACCACCACGGACAATATTACTTCTACTTTAAAGAGTGCTCAGTATGTAGTGTCTCTACTTTAAAGAGTTCTCTCCTGCTGATGTTCAGGTGTATACTCAGTATGTAGTGTCTCTACTTTAAAGAGTCCTCTCCTGCTGATGTTCAGGTGTATATCAGTATGTAGTGTCTCTACTTTAAAGAGTCCTCTCCTGCTGATGTTCAGGTGTATATCAGTATGTAGTGTCTCTACTTTAAAGAGTCCTCTCCTGCTGATGTTCAGGTGTATATCAGTGTGTAGTGTCTCTACTTTAAAGAGTCCTCTCCTGCTGATGTTCAGGTGTATATCAGTATGCAGTGTCTCTACTTTAAAGAGTCCTCTCCTGCTGATGTTCAGGTTTATATCAGTATGTAGTGTCTCTACTTTAAAGAGTCCTCTCCTGCTGATGTTCAGGTGCTATATCAGTATGTAGTGTCTCTACTTTAAAGAGTCCTCTCCTGCTGATGTTCAGGTGTATATCAGTATGTAGTGTCTCTACTTTAAAGAGTCCTCTCCTGCTGATGTTCAGGTGTATATCAGTATGTAGTGTCTCTACTTTAAAGAGTCCTCTCCTGCTGATGTCCAGGTGTATATCAGTATGTAGTGTCTCTACTTTAAAGAGTCCTCTCCTGATGATGTTCAGGTGTATATCAGTATGTAGTGTCTCTACTTTAAAGAGTCCTTCCTGCTGATGTTCAGGTATATCAGTATGTAGTGTCTCTACTTTAAAGAGTTCTCTCCTGCTGATGTTCAGGTGTATATCAGTATGTAGTGTCTCTACTTTAAAGGTCTCTCCTGCTGATGTTCAGGTGTATATCAGTATGTAGTGTCTCTACTTTAAAGAGTCCTCTCCTGCTGATGTTCAGGTGTATATCAGTATGTAGTGTCTCTATTTCTCCTGCTGATGTTCAGGTGTATATCAGTATGTAGTGTCTCTACTTTAAAGAGTCCTCTCCTCTGCTGCAGCACTTCTTTTCACCCTCTGTCTGAAACCAGAGCCCAGTCTGCTCCAATTGGTTAACTGCACGGCTCTGTTGTGATTGGTAAACCATCTTAGAGATGTCCCGCCCTTGTTTATACGTACAATGTGTTGTAACACTAGCCAATGGGGGCATCCATGGTGATGTCACATATTTTATATAGTTTAATTTAGTGTCATTTCTTTCCAGTCTTTCCTTTCCTTGTCTCCTTCCTCTGACCTCATTTCCTCTCCTAACCCCCCCCTGTATCTGGTGTTAATTGACTGAGTTAATGAAGGGATGTGCAGCTGTAGGAAATGAAGTATGAGGGTGCGTTTGATTTCAGAGAGAGCTGCACAGGGGGGATTACATAGATATGTTAATTAAAAATAAAGACCAGAGATTTAGAGGAAATTAAAGTTCAAATGAAGTGATTACTACAGAAGAAATATCTATATTAAATCATTTTTTCTCAAAGAGCCGTCTTACGTAAAGGAATAATATTAATGTGTGAAGCAAAGCTGCAAAATGTACAAAAAACTCACAAATGTAAAACCTAGATTTAGTTTATCTCTCGTCTTAATGCTGCTTCGGTAACTTCACGAGTAAACGGTGTGAAGTGTGAAGAGTGTGAGTCTCATGGTCCTGAACAGTGTTGTGCATGTAGAGCTGAGAGTGCACTGCTCAGATTTCACGTGCACGGCTCAGAGTGCACGGATCAGAGGCACGGCTCAGTGCACGGCTCAGATGTGTCCTATGGTCATTGTGTGTTCATAGATGTTTGTATGAAGGTGTATTTGATTCAATGGTTTCTTCATTAAACTCTCTGTGGACCAACTGAAGAACTCGTTATTACTCCTCATTACTCCTCATTTCTCCTTGTTAGAGCCATTACTCCTCATTACTCCTCATTATTCCTTGTTAGAGCCATCACTCCTCATTACTCCTCATTACTCCTCATTACTCCTTGTTAGAGCCATCACTCCTCATTACTCCTCATTATTCCTCATTACTCCTCATTACTCCTCATTACTCCTTGTTAGAGCC
>NW_027262198.1:0-38456 GCF_902827115.2 Pseudochaenichthys georgianus | reverse complement strand
CGGGCTGAAGCTCACCGGAGAGCGGAAACCGTGAACCTGCGTCCGCCGAGCCCGAGGGAACGTCTTCCTCCCTGCAGAGGAAGAGGAGGAAGAGGAGGCATCAGACTCAGGAGCCGAAGAAACGATTATTGTTATCGTGAAGAATCAGAAAACCTTCATCGTCCCTCACAGGGGACATGCACATTGTCCCCTCTCTACATACCTGGAGCAGCTCTGAAGACAAACACTCACCATCACTGTAGTCCTGAAGGCTGAAGGGGATGCCGTATCGTCGGGGGTACGTTCCTCCTTTCCCCGACTTCTCAAACACTGGGATGTCGTACTCTAGAGAGGAAGAGGAGGACGATGAAGAACACCCTGGCAGTATTTTGGATTTACAAAGTGCAGCCTAGAAGTTGAGTCTATTTTGTTGTTTTTAAGAGACGCCTTTACCCGGGAAGTCCTGGTGGTTGTCTGGGTAGCTCTGAGCTCGGGGCATCCTGGACTTCGGGTAATCGCTGCACAACAAAAGAAATATATATCTTAGCGTACATAGGAACTGATGCGATCTGCAGATTAGGGATCGACCGATATCGCTTTTCCAAGGCCGATACCGATTATCAGTGCAATTGTACCCTTAATGTCTACCCCTGTATGTCTTATGTATATTTGTTGACTAAATGATGAGTAACAGTCGATCAGTACATTTTCAGTCCTCTTTTGTAATTAATGTGTATAGTTTGTCATACCAACAAGCCATTGGTCGAATGTTAGCGCTGTGATGAAGGCGGCCGAAAGGAACTCGGTACACTTTCATATTTACTTGAAATGTAACTCTAAATCGGATTGTCTTTAGTCTCTCCCCGTGTGAATAGAACACCGATATCCTTACCTGTCCAGCGGGCTGTCTAAAGACGGACAACTTCCCGACGCAGAGTTTTCCGGACTGCTCATCGACAGTGGATCTAGCATCTGAAGAAAAGCACGACGTTCAGAAAACTCGCAGACTGTAACCTAATGAAGTCTTTACCACCAAGCGTCCTGACTACCTGGTCCATGCTCTCAGGGATGAACTCTCCCTCGCTGTTGATGCTGGTGAAGGAGCCGTTCCTCGCCACCTGCTGCAGCGCGTCGGGAATGTACCCTGGAGGAGGGGAGCTGCGGTCCGTCGAATGGGGGCCTGGGTTAAAGAGGACATGTTTAGTTATCATTCATGTCTCATGGATTACCAATGTTGCTTCAGTCCGACCCGGAGACATTGCTCACCTATTAAAGCTAGCATGTTATTGTCAGCGACCCTGAATCCCGTGTTGTCCAGCTTCTCGTGGGACGGCATGAGGTCCATGTTGGAGGAAGAGTTCTGAACAAGCAGAAAGAAAACAGGCTTTCAAATCAGGAGACTTCAGAGGTATAACTAGCTTCAAGTGTTCAATGGCATACAGTTTGGTTAGTATATCATCGTGGAGTGTTTGAATAAGCGGCTCACCTGAGAGGAGAACTGGACTACCAGGAGGATCTTCAGGCTCTTCATGTGAACGCTGCGATCCAGCAGCTCCACGGCCTTATCCAGGTCTTCCTGAGTGGTCAGTGGAATCACCAGCTGCAAGAAGAAACAACAGATATCAATATCTGTAGATTCTTTCATAATTCACTATCAGTATCACTATCCGGACCGGCTCCAGTATGTCCAAAGCTCACACACACAAAGCCCTGGCAGCACATCACTCCCACCCTCATCCACCTCCACTGGTTGCCGGTCAAGTTCCGCATAACTTACAAAGTCCTCCTCCTGACCTACAAGTCCCTCCGTGCCCTTGCCCCCCAGTACCTATCGGACATCCTCCACCCGCATGCCCCCCAGTACCTATCCTGCGGTCCTCAGACTCTGGCCTGCTCACCACCCCCCGCACCAAACTGAGAACCTTCGGGGACAGAGCCTTCAGCGTGGCAGCCCCCACCCTCTGCGGAGATTCGCAACATCCCCACACTGGACGCCTTCAAAGGACCCTCAAGTCCCATCTGTTCATCAAGGCTTTCGGCCCTTAAATCGATCTGTTGTTTCGTCTGTCTGACCTTTGTTTTGTTTGTGCTTGCCCTATTCCTGTAAAGCGACCTTGGGTCCCTTGAAAGGCGCTATAGAAATATCAGTTATTATTATTAGTATTTGTGTGTATATGTACTTCGTTGTTGGTGTAGTGAAGGTCCATCGTCTGACCGAAAGCCACTTTAGCTTTCGCCCTCAGGTCGTCCAGCTGCACAGGTCGAGGGAACTGTAAGATCCTGCAGAGAACAAGAAGAGGTCAGAGGTCAGGAGAGAAGTCTGCTCTGACATTGACGTGAAGAAGCTGCTCAAAGACTCACCTCTTCTCCCCTTTGAACTCGAACTTCACTCTGACATCATTCTGTTGGAAAGACATATCTGATGAACGACACTTCAGACTACAGACGGTCTCATCGTTCTCTAATCAGAGCCCTGTTTTCTTCACTTAAAATGCATTTCTAACGCAGCGTTCACCTGGTTCTTGGGCGAGGAAGCTTTGGGTTTGCCCAGGTCCGACAGGAACATGGCCGGACGGCTGGAGCGGTGCAGTTCGGCCAAGTCCTGCATGATCGAGTTCAGCGCCTCCTGCTCATCTGAGGGGACACACAGGTTATTAAACTTTAAACTCTGATTTAAGATGATGTAGCTCAGGTTGGAAAGTAAGGCCGAGTTCACATTCAAAGCTGTGCTCTTGCAAATACCGTTCATTCTCTTTTCTGAACTGCAGCAGTAACGTGTTTTATGGCACGTATACATAGAAGTACGTAACACAAGTCTTGAGGCAAAAATGTCAAAGAAGTCATTGTTCGGGGAGAAAAAAACATTCCTTGAGGTTAAAGTTTGACAAAAGATGAAGCTGGCTGACTGCCAAACAGTAACACTGTCTTCACACACACACACACACACACACACACACACACACACACACACACACATAAATACATACCCATCATCATGGCACGGCGATTGACCCAGGAGGCCAGGAAAGAGGATTCTCCCATCAAAGGGATTCCTTTCTCCTGCAACAACACACGGACAACATCAGTCCTGTCGTGCAGCTGATCAGCACACAAGTCAGGGCCTGACGGTGCAGGCTGATAAGCACATCTGGAAGCAGAGACTCTCGGCTGCACAGGGCTCAGCAGTATGGAAAACAACTGTCACAACAGCTGAAAGATTATCAGATGTTCTGCCCTTCTATTTGGACCGTAGGAGCCCAGCCTTCAATGTGGCACATCAGTGATTAGCGCCAATTGTTTATGGGTTTTATTTCCACTACAAGTTTCTTAATTGACTTTCCAGAAAATGTTTTTATCAAGATGCACTCGGTTGACTTTTTATCAGATCCCTGTAGCTTAAAATAAGTCTGATTAACAGCCCTGCAGTAAATCCTATCTTCATGAGGAATACAACGTTCAGTTTGGATCAAGCTGTTTTAGAGAGGTGCTTAAGATTTATGGTGACTTTGGAGGCTGAAGTTCAAGGAGCTGTTTCAGTGAGAAGGACCGCTCATAAGACTTCTAATATTTTTCTTTAAAACGATGCATTTAAAACAAGGTTAATATCAGTTTTAACTCGGTGGCTAATAAACTAAAAGGCTGACTGGTGTTTGCACCAATATTTCAACATACAATGACATGTGATCGAGAGAGAGCAGTGGGGAAGTGAAGTTGTAGCATCAACACTTTGATCAAACTTAAAAGCAATACAATGATTGAAGATTTAAAGCATCCATCCAGCATTCCTTCTGCTCATTCATCAAGAGCTGACACAATATTTTTAAATGATATTAGTGTGTACGTCGTGATGCATAATTTCAGACAGAAGCTGTTTATCACTCTAAAGAGGTTTAAAATGACTAAAGGGAATTAAAGTCTGGACAGTCAAGATGGCCTAATGAGGAATATTCCTGATGAGAGTCTGAGACCAACACTGATTGCAAGTGACAGAATATGTCTGTCACGTTGATGACAGGGGGCTTGACAACAACATTTACTTAGCACTTAACATTATTCTAACAAAATACGTCCTTTGCAAACCACTGTGGCTGGCTAGCTAGTAAGCTAATGTCACTTGTCTCAGTAAAGTTGATACCAACAACATACCGCTGTGATGGCCTCCTGTGGAAGATAATTAGCTTTAAATCAACTTGCTAGCTATGTAGCCCCGCATGCTATAAAATGCACTAACAACTGTTGCTAGCTAATTTCCCACTTACCAGCTACGCCAAAATGTGCTTGATAAACGATCTTGAAATAGAAAAATAACACATAATAGGTAAACAATGTTAGCTGAAACGGAAGCTAAGTGGCTAATGCTAACCGAGAGTTCCTAGCTGTCAGGCCAGGGAAGTTGTCAAGCTAAGCTAATGCTAAAGTAGCTATTCAAGGCTCTCCGGCACCGTTAAAAACAACCGTTAACCGTGAGAAAGGGTCGGTGTTATCTCTATCGTCTTACCTGGCGGTCGGTTATCTTCGTGTTCACGTCCACATCCACAGGGCCGGTGACAGGAGCCCCGAGCCCCGCGGAGAGCCGCTGGAGGAAAAGCAGAAGTTTGGCTCCAACTCGAGTCCTGCTGGGCCACGACGACCAGGCCCAACGGCTGTCAGTTCAACCCGCTGTTTCCAGGCAGAACAACGATAAGATAGCGGTTTATCCAACAAAGTATCTCCGTGTCTGCGAGCAAATGGGAAAAGTTAACTGACAGCTTTCATTTTGTTGCACTTTACAACCTGGATGACGGTAGCTTCGCTCGCTGTTTCCCCCCAAGTTGCGTTAACGAACTAACGGTAACCGGAAGTACGGTGGTTGTGATTACAGAATAAAATACAAACGGTTTTGCGGTTGGGAAAACATAGTTTGTATTTTATTTCGAAAGTTGTTAACCGGAAATGATAGTTGTTATTTTGGCGCACTTCACAGGTCTTAACCCCCCGACCTCGTTGGAGGACTCCAACAAAAACACAACCTGTGATGTCAGACATGTATAGTTTCCTGGAGAACGATTTAATTTAAATAAATACATTTGATAGGGTTGATATACACACACACGCACGCACGCACGCACGCACACACGCACACACACACACACACACACACACACACACACACACACACACACACACACACACACACACACACACACACACACACACACACACACACAGACTCCTCATGTTGCCACACATTAATGAAGCATTGTAATTAATTTGATGCCTTACTCTAAATATAATATCAAAGTAAGTCAATATTGCTACCACCATGCCTAATAATAGCCTATCTGGATCAGTAGACTTTAATTTATTAAACCCATGTATTTAATGGAGGCTGAAGTTGTGTACAAAACATACCTCCATGCTTCCTTTCAGAAGGAGTCTTACTTTGAAAGAAGTGATTCCCTACGTCACTTCCTGTTAATGTAGACTTCTCATAACATCCAGCTAGAGCTGCGACTGAAAGCTAACGCTATCTATTGTCACTATATCTTAACAACATAAACAGAGGGACAACATGTCAGATACGGTAAGATATACACTTTAAATAGCAGGTATTGTTTATAGTCTGGATCAAATTCACAAAGAGATAAATCAGTGTTTTGCTACCTCGTATCTGGCTATTTAAAATGCTAACTGCTAGCTCGTTTCAGGCCCAGAACTGCTTAGCTTAGCAACTAGCTTTCCTTTAGTTCAGTTCACAGTTCAGCTTTAAAACAAGAAGCGGTACCAGCATTTTGAAACCAAAACATTCACACATGTGGGTCACAGTGTCGTTAAAGCGAAACCAAGCCATCGAGCCTGTTTGTAATGTGTGTGGCGTTTACATGTTGTCTGCTGCTCAAGTTGTTTTTGTCTGTGTGTTGTTGATGTTTTATAGGAGACAAAACCATCCAGCCAAGATGGAGGAGATAAGAAGGACGGAGAGTACATCAAATTAAAAGTCATCGGTCAGGTGTGTTTGCATGTACTGATCTTAACATATCATATATATATAAAAATATAAATATATATATATATAATAATATGCTGCAAAAGTTGTTGTTTCATGACTTTCTGAATAAAATATTTATCAAGATTTTCCGTTGAAATACACCTACTACTACTACTACTTATACTCCTACTACTACTACAACTGCTACTACTAATACAACTAATACACCTACTACTACTACAACTGCTACTACTAATACAACTAATACACCTACTACTACAACTGCTACTACTAATACACCTACTATTACTACTACTACAACTGCTACTACTAATACAACTAATACACCTACTACTACTACAACTGCTACTACTAATACAACTAATACACCTACTATTACTACTACTACAACTGCTACTACTAATACAACTAATACACCTACTACTACTACTACAACTGCTACTACTAATACAACTAATACACCTACTATTACTACTACTACAACTACTACACTAATACTCCTACTACTACAACTGCTACTACTAATACACCTACTACTACTTCTACTACTACTACTACTACTACTCCTACTAATACACCTACTACTAATAATACACCTACTACTACTACTAATACACCTACTACTAATACACCTACTACTACTTCTACTACTACTACTACTACTACTACTAATACACCTACTACACCTACTACTACAACTGCTACTACTAATACACCTACTATTACTACTACTACAACTGCTACTACTAATACAACTAATACACCTACTACTACAACTGCTACTACTAATACAACTAATACACCTACTATTACTACTACTACAACTGCTACTACTAATACAACTAATACACCTACTACTACTACTACTACAACTGCTACTACTAATACAACTAATACACCTACTATTACTACAACTATACTAATACTCCTACAACTGCTACTACTAATACACCTACTACTACTTCTACTACTACTACTACTCCTACTAATACACCTACTACTAATAATACACCTACTACTACTACTAATACACCTACTACTAATACACCTACTACTACTACTACTACTACTACTACTACTACACCTACTACTACAACTGCTACTACTAATACACCTACTACCTACGGGAGGCGTGTGGTGTAGTGGGTTGTGAGTTGGTGTTCGGATCAGGGGGTCACAGGTTCAAACCCCACTGCAGTCAGCATGTCGTTGTGTCCCTGCAAGACACTTCACCCAAAATTGCTCCTCTGGGGATTGTCCACAGTATTGAGTATGTAAGTCGCTTTGGATAAAAGCGTCTAACAAGTGACATGTAATATAATGTAATACTACTACTAATACACCTACTACTAATACACCTACTAATACAACTAATACACCTACTACTACTAATACACCTACTAATACTACTACTACTACTACTAAACCTACTACTACTACACCTACTACTACTAATACAACTAATACACCTACTACTACTAATACACCTACTAATACTACTACTACTACTACTAAACCTACTACTACTACACCTACTACTACTAATACAACTAATACACCTACTACTACTACTAATACTACTTCTTCTTCACCTACCGCATCAGGTGCGGTTTATAGAGAGAAAAACATCTACTGCTAATACTACTAAAATCATTTGTGTTCTGTTGTAATACTTGTGTACTTCTTCTGTGTGGAAATACAGTTCCTCAGACATGTATAGAAAACCATGCTGGCACGTGTTGCTGCTTCTCACATCACTCTCTGCCAACAGGACAGCAGCGAAATCCACTTTAAGGTCAAAATGACGACACATCTGAAGAAGCTGAAGGAGTCTTACAGCCAGAGACAGGTCAGCGGACAGAAGCCCCTCCTCGCTGTGAAATCGTTTGTTGATCCCCGTCGGGAGCATCTAACAAGCTTTCTCTGGTGTGTTTCTCACAGGGGGTTGCAGCAAGCACGCTAAGGTTTCTGTTTGAAGGACAGAGAATCGCAGACAACCAAACTCCCAAAGAGGTAAGCGTGTGCCTCACGACTCCAGCATCACAGCTGTCCATTAAGAGTGTTATGTCTGTTGCTTTTATGATACCATTTTGTTTTCTGTGAAGCTTACACACTTTGACTTTTACGTCGTGATTTAGCTTCGAAATTAGATTAAACTTTATTGTCATTAGGGATGCCAGCGATTATTCGATTATTCGCTACAGTCTCCATAATCGAATATTATTTTTAAAAATCGATTTTATTTATATATATATATATTTTTTTATGTTTGTTTGTTTTTTCTGGCTTAGTTTCAACCAAAATATATATAAATATATATATGCTAATAATAGTAATAGTATTAATAATTGTAAATGGCCATTGGTCACACCACCAGTTTGTTTTACTGTAAACTTGGAGGAAGCCTGCGCAGAGCAGACTGCTGCAGCAGCTGCTACACACCGACCCCGCCCCCACCCCCCTCTCCCTCACACGTGCGACTAAAGATGAACAAAGCGGAAGGTAAAAAGAGTTCCTCCTCCTCGGTCGAATAATCGATTATTATTCGCCAGGGCTGCCGAATAATCGATTTTGATCATGGTCAGTTTCTGGCAACCCTAATTGTCATTACATAGTACATGTACTAGTGACGAAATGTAAGTTTAGGCATCTGACCAGAAGTGCAGGAGTCTACATAATGAGAATAATTATACATGGAATTTTGTATTAATAGAATAATTATAAATAGGCTATAAACAGTGTAAACGGCATTGACAGTAAAATGTATAAACAGGTGGGTGGTGGGCTTGAGTCTATCAGCGGGCAGAGGTCAGCAGGGTAACAGCCCTGGGGAAGAAGCCGACCCTGAACCTGCTGGTCTTGGACCGGAGGCGCCTCCCCGAGGGTAGGAGGACGAACACATAGTTTGCAGGATGAGAGGTGTCTTTGAAGATGTTGTGCGCCCTCTGCAGACACCGTGTCCCCTGGATGTCCTCGATGGCAGGGAGACATGAAGTCGAAACAAGCGTTGTACACATGAAGTACTGACGGGTTTGTCCATAGTTAGTAGAAGATGAATAGATGTTGACTCTGTCACTGAAACATGTCTGTTCCTTCTCAGCTGGGGATGGAAGACGAGGACGTAATCGAGGTTTATCAAGAACAGACGGGCGGACTTTGGAAAGATTAAACCCCCTGCGTTTCTCATTTTTCTTTTTTGTATTTGATTTTGTATGTACGTATCTTTGTTCAGTTTCAAACCATCTGGATCAAAACGGACTCTTACCCGGGCTTCCACGGACAGACTGAGGGATGCTAATGTTGTCATGAGAAAAGGCATTCATGCCCGGGACCTCAGATTTTAATAACGACACTGCAGCTATGTACGTCACAAATAAAAAGCCTTGAGCACACATTTTACAAAGCAAACATCTCGTGTATGTTTGTCTTTGGGAGAGCAGATTCTGCGTTAAAGGAAACTGTTGTAAACATCAATTACTCCAAGGCGAGTAACGATCGAATCTCATACAGCTTTGTTTTACCGTTCACTATAGAATTATTCAATTATACAACTAGAACAATGCTAAACAAGCCCCTCCTGTGTAGCTTAGGTGCTCACATGTAGAATTTAGGGACCACAAAGGTTAAGCAAACCTTGAGGTGCATTGTGGGGATTTTAACCTACTGCTTTGAAACAAGGCGAGATAGTATCGGACTATTACAGACCCCCTTTTCATTGTCATAAATACACTGTAGCACACGTGACAATAAAAGCCTTGCACACATCGACCCTGTGGCAGAACAGATTTCGGATGCACTGTTCCTTCCTTCTGTTTTGAAAAGCTTCATTTTCTTTCGTTCAGGATGTTTAAAAACTAGTTTGCCTGCACTCCTTTCGGTGAGAGGTCGTGATTGGCCTGATGCAGCGATCTGTGAGATGGCTGTGCTTTTCTTGTATGTGTTGTATTCATAATTGGCGTGTGTTGGAATGATATGCCCTATCTCCAGTGACGTCGTTTATTTACATCCGAGAGGTTCCTTCCGTGCTGATATATCTGAATACCGTACTTTTCGGACTATACAGCGCACCTGCACAGCAGCTAAATTGTCCGTCTGTCTTGCTCTCGTTCTGTCTCTCGGTTCCACTTTTACTTTGGCGCGCTACCTGTCTCACTCTTTTCCGGCCTCCAGCTTTTCCTGCTGGAGCCCGCCGCTTAGAGGTGGCGGGCGCGGACCGGTCCTAGAGCCCGTAGCGTTAAAGGTGGTTAATTGTACCTGTAAAATCCATAGGTTTAGGAGGTCCCCTAGTGGCCGTTAGCTGGGGGGAAAAGTCGCGGTTTATAGTCCGAAAAGTACGGTATATCCCCGTTATGGAAATGTGCCGCTTGCTGACCGTCACGCTGTGTTATAACCTCGGGTGACTCTGTCCTCCAGCAGGAAGTATCTTGCAAACGGTGACATGTTATACTGTGGGGTCAGTAAAGCTTCCCTTTCTGTTCTGGGATGGAAACGCTGTGTTCTGTATGACCTTCCCGCATTTCATCACATGCCGCTTGTGAGACGCTTTTACCCAACGCCACTTACATACTCAGTCATGTCGGCTGTTTACACCGCCACGCGCCACGACGTAGGAATAATCAACGTTTGAAGGAATCCCGAGATCACAGATCATGTTTTAAATGGTTGTCATTTCCCAGAGGTGTCCTTTTCTTACATTTGATTTTTCAAGTGTTTATCATCCCTCCTTCGTGTGTTGGTGATTGGCTCAGGTGATCAGATGACACACACACACACACACACACACACACGCGCGCGCGCAGGGCTGTGATTAGAGCCATAACCGTAGAGGAACATTGATACAGATGGTTTGAAATTCTGGAGATGAGCTTTTTGCTTTTTTTTGAATAAAATATTTAAGAAAATACTGCTGTGTATATCTCATTACTTTCCTTCTATATGTCTTGTAAAAGTTCGGGTTAGCAACACATGAAGACAGCTGTTTGTGCGCACAACAGGAAGACACTGAAGTTTGTCCACAACATGTTTAGTCTGGATGATTTCAACATTTAAAAAGCACAACACTGACTACAAGTACTCCAGGTTATTACAAAGCATCATGAAAACACAAAGAGGAAATGAAGGGTAGCTCGTCCTCAAGTGTGTATGCAAAACAAAGAATATTTAACATCGTGCATTTCTCTCTATATGTCAGATAAACAGCTGGTACATTATGTATCTATTGAATTATCGTCTAGATCAGGGGTGTCAAACTCAATTTCATCGTGGGCCACATTAGCATTATGGTTGCACTCAAAGGGCCGGTTGTAACTATGTAAATATACATATATAAATACATCATATATATGAAATAATGTATTCTATTATATTATTGCCTCTACATTGGATTATTATCGGATAGGGTAATAACTTCATAATTAACTCCGTCTGAAAGCAGAAGTCCAGGGCAAATAATTGCAAGTCTCTTCACTGTGCATGTCACAAAATGAGATGCATTGTGGGACATATTGTTTATGGGCAACCTGCTTCTGTAAAATAAGATGGACCTTTATTAATCCCCGTGGGGAAATTCAGTGGTTTAACAGCAACAGGGTAAGATTGAAAAACTGCACAGCACAGATTCACACAGATTAATACAATTAAGGATAAATCTAAAATGATAAATAACTATAAAATGAGAAATTAATTAAAATGAACATATATAGGTAGCATGTAACCGTATAATAAACGTATTATATTCTTTGCAAGCTCTTGCGGGCCACATAAAATGTAGTCGCGGGCCGGATTTGGCCCCCGGGCCTTAGGTTTGACACCCCTGAGATGAACAGCAGTAAAACATGTTTGCATTAATTGACGGTGCAACCTGTCCTTAGCAGTGAATAAAACAATGTTTAGAAGCAGCTTAGATTGTGGTACAGTATATCAATATATACTGTACAATTTCTATGGATATACTCATAATGGCTTCCTTTAAATTAACAGCTTTGAGCAAGTACATTTATTCAGAAATACCATTTATCAAAAGCCACTCCGCTAGTCTTTGGTCTGCTGACCCTAAAACAACCACACAGATGTCTCCTTGCAGCTGTTCCTATTCTCTAGGAGAGGTGGTATGAGTACCTTTTCTTGTTTTACGTCCATCAAATCTCAATTTGTAAACAAAACTCTCTGTACTATGAGGTTGCCAATTCCTCTGTGCGTTCATAGGCTACATGCGTCAGGGTTCGTGAAACTCAAACGCCGGGTTATCTTTCCCTCCGGCAGCCCCCCTGCTGCCAGTCACTGTTTCTGCACGGTTTGCTGACCTCACAGGCAACCTGTAGGTGCAGAAAAGAATCCCGGAGACAATCATAAAGCTCGTCCCAACCAGTCCCACCCAGATGCCCCTCCCGACATGTTGAGAGTCAGGAGTCGGGGGTAGTTTGAACTCTGGGGGGAACGGTATAGTCTGATTGGTCACCACGGCGTTCAGGTTCCACAGCAGAGGAGTGAGGGACATGATGGCGGCCATCAGGCACAGAGCGCCACTTGTGAGGAAGGTCAAGCGGATAGGCGAGTTCTTCCCCATCCCAAAATACACGTTCCTCAAGGTGTAGACTCCCCCAGCGTTCCCACAGAGCCCCACCAGCAGAGACAGCAGCATGAGGACTTGCCCTGCCACTATCTCTGGAGGCGTGAAGTCCTCCATCAGGCTGATGAACCTGCAGTGCATCACTCTGTATCCAGGCGTCACCAGGGTGTGGCTGTTGAAACACGCCCGGAAGACGCCCACCCACGCGACCCCAGAGCTGATGAGCTCCCGGTCTGACACCAGCCAGACCCGCCACTGGATGACTCCAAGGGAAACGGCGGTGAGCGTGCATCCGGCGCAGGAGAGCCACAGGGCGAGGAGCTGGGAGTGGCCGGTGTGAGCCAGGTCGGGCATGGTGGAGGAGAGGTGGAGGAGAGGAGAGGTGAGGTGGAGGAGAGGTGGAGGAGAGGTGAGGAGGGGTGAGGAGATGAGAGGTGAGGTGAGGAGAGGTGGAGGAGAGGTGAGGAGAGGTGGAGGAGAGGTGAGGAGAGGTGGAGGAGAGGTGGAGGAGAGGTGAGGTGAGGAGGGGTGGAGGAGAGGTGGAGGAGAGGTGGAGGAGAGGTGAGGAGAGGTGGAGGAGAGGTGGAGGAGAGGTGAGGAGAGGGTGGAGGAGGGATGGAGGAGGGGTGGAGGAGGGATGGAGGAGGGGTGGAGGAAAGGAGAGGTGGAGGAGAGGTGAGGAAAGGAGAGGTGGAGGAAAGGAGAGGTGGAGGAAAGGAGGGGTGGAGGAAAGGAGAGGGGGAGGAAAGGAGAGGTGGAGGAAAGGAGGGGTGGAGGGAAAGGAGAGGTGGAGGAGAGGAGAGGTGGAGGAGAGGTGAGGAAAGGAGAGGTGGAGGAGAGGTGAGGTGGAGGAGAGGTGAGGAGGGGTGGAGGAGAGGTGAGGTGGAGGAGAGGCGAGGTGGAGGAGAGGTGAGGTGGAGGAAAGGAGAGGTGGAGGAAAGGAGAGGTGGAGGAGAGCGTCAGGTGACAGAGAAAGTCCTGATCCGACACACTGGCTTCATCTCGTCATTCCTCCCTGGTGCACCAAACCAACAAAGAGTGTAAACATCATTGTTGTTTCAATGGTTTCAATGTTTTTGCACTATTTAAAATATAGTAATAGTTTTAATGGTTTTAATGGTTTTGCACTATTTAATAATACAAAACAGATAAATGATTAGCAGTGCTGTGCAGGAAGATGCAAAAACCCTATTGGGCTTATTTAAAGCCCTAAATCACGAGATCAGTAAACAAACAATGCCTTCAAATACAAATAGCAAACATTAAGACCATGCTATACACATTTAAATAAAGTGCAATAACCCTGCCTGTAAATATAAAAACTCTTGCGCAACATCCTCACTTCCGGTGAGATTAGATGCCAGCGCAGATAGAGAAGTGTTTCTGCGTGGCGGCAGCGCTTCCTCTCTCACCCTTCTCTGATGCTCGCGAGTCGCCTGGCCAATCAGCTCCCTGCGAGAGGACAGACACACAGGTGAGCGAAACAGATCTCACTGTGGAGACTTCAGGAGTTCAGAGCTCCACCGATTAATCAGCGATCTGTCAGACATCAACCATTATGATAAAAGATATCACGTGATATACGTGAAAAACGCCCCTAAGAATGGGGACGTGTCCTGCTTTTCTCTGTTCAGACAAGTACACATGTTTTTGTTTCGTACCAACAAGACATTTAGAGACTTCATCTGGAACTTTCTACTATTTTCGGACATTTGATTTGATTTTGATTTGATATACTTTATTAATCCCCGTGGGGAAATTGTTTCTCTGCATTTGACCCACCCGGCGCCCGGGGAGCAGTGCCTTGCTCAGGGACACCTCGGTAGCACTTGGTCTTGCCGGGTGACCTTCCAGTTGCCATGCCAACTCCCTATCGACTTCGCCACCACCGCCCAACATTTTTACTGAAACTATCAATCGATTAATCTAAGAGATAATCATTCGGACATGCTTATGCTTTTCTACATCTGACACCAACCCGTTTCTTCACTTCAATGTAAACAATAATTATATAAAAGGCAAATCATTATTATCCATCTTGGAATACGGATTTTACGCTAACTTCAACACAAAATGATAAAACTCACGCCTGAACTGAGCAGATTGTGAATCCCGTATGAAAGCATGCTTAGACTTCACGTGACTCAAACGGCACATATTAAAGTAATACTCGTAATGTTTGGGTCTTACCTGGGGGTCCTCGTGGCCGTCTCCAGTGAGTCTGGATAGCACAGTGACACTTCCTCATCCCGCTAGATATAACCGATACAGTTCCTGTCATGAAACAGACAGTAAATCATTGACAGCTCTGATGGAGAGGAAGGGTGTGTGTCATCGAGTTTGAGTCTGCCTTTACGTTTCTTTTATTTTGACTATAGGTAAAAAAAGAGGCATTTTTTAAGGTTTTTCTGAAATAATTTTGATTGTTTGAGAAAGGAGCTAATTATCACGTACAATTGTGTTCACTTTAAGTTGTATTTAAACAGGTTTATTTGTTGTTAAACCAACCAGAGTAATGTTGACTTACAGGTTAAATACAAACATGGGTTTGATAGTAAAAGAAAAAAGGCTTTTTAGTGTATTTTTTATATTCATTTACTCAGCTAAGCAGGTTTTTCCTTACAAATATATGACCTTTTACGACAGCAGATGTCCACACCTGTCATATTTATCTCAATCAACTCTTAGCACAGTGCTTCAGAGGGATATTTATGTAGGTTAAGTGACGGCTATGTCGGGAAAGTGACAGGCCATAAAGAGGATTTGCATAGGAAATGTTTTCTCACCCACTTTTTCCAAATAAACTCCCCAACAGCCGGTGCAGTCAAAAGTCCAACAGGTAGTAAAACGTTGAGCAACAGATTGAAAAAGTCATTTGAGATTGTACACACAATCCCCAGACAGCCTTGGGATTTGTTTCAGGGAAAAGATAAGCCCTTAAGTCGTTTACTGTGATCCATATGAACTCTGTTATGATGTTATCGCCCCCACTCGTCGAGAGGGCCCACTCAGTGCTCTCAAAGCTTGAAGCAGAATCAATCAATAACGGGACAGGTTTTTTTAGAGATATGACAATTTTTGTGATAATAATGACCTGCAATACGGGCAGAAAAAGCTCTTAAACGGCATTCAGATAATGTCGTCTTAGATCCTCGGGGAAATGCTGAGTCTTTAGGAAACAATCAGTATTTTTGACCCTCTGAATTATATGCATATTAATACATCAAGTCAATTGTGTATATGTGTAGTTAACAGTCACATTTCCACTTAAAGAGTTAAAATGAGCTTTTCTTGACATCGTCCCAGCCCGACTTTTGGACAGGGACACAAACGGGAGTACACTTTATATCAAATTAAGATAACAAGCAAAGCAAACAGGTTAGATTCCTCTAAAGGATATCAAGAATAACTTGTATCCAATGACCTTCCCCCTCTCTGTCTGTGTGTTCTCTTGTTCCGATTAACCACATCTTTGTTCTTGTTAGTATCTATCTCTACGCCGGGACCCGGAGTCGAGGCTGATCCTCTAGCTGTCGTCCTGTGTCCTGGATCCTCTATCCTGTGTCCTGGATCCTCTATCCTGTGTCCTGGATCCTCTATCCTGTGTCCTGGATCCTCTATCCTGAGTTCTGGATTAAGTCGTGGACTTCGGGTCGTGGCTGAACCTGTCTCTGCGGTCCTGCCTTGGGTCTCGTCTTGCTGCTTCCCTGATGGCTTCCTCAGGACTGTAGCTGACATCCTCGTGGATTCATCTTCTCATTACAGACACATGCATTTCCTAACATTCGGTCTCTATGCTGTGAAATGTATTATCTCTTGGATTTTATCTATTATCTCAGTCTGTCCGTCCTGGAGAGGATCCCTCCTCTGTTGCTCTCCCTGAGGTTTCTCCATGTTCCCTTTAAACTGTGGGTTTCTCTGGAAGTGTTTCCTTGTACGATGTGAGGGTCTAAGGACAGAGGGTCTGAGGACAGAGGGTCTGAGGACAGAGGGTCTGAGGACAGAAGGTCTGAGGACAGAGGGTCTAAGGACAGAGGGTCTAAGGACAGAGGGTCTCAGGACAGAGGGTCTGAGGACAGAGGGTCTGAGGACAGAGGGTCTGAGGACAGAGGGTCTGAGGACAGAAGGTCTAAGGACAGAGGGTCTAAGGACAGAGGGTCTTAGGACAGAGGGTCTGAGGACAGAGGGTCTAAGGACAGAGGGTCTGAGGACAGAGGGTCTGAGGACAGAGGGTCTTAGGACAGAGGGTCTGAGGACAGAGGGTCTCTACTGTAGGCTATTTTTATTTTATGTGCAGCACTTTGGCTCCACCAGACATCGTTTATAAATGTGCTTTATAAATAAAACTTGATTTGATTTGAAAAGAATAGCCGATAACTTAAAGCGTTAAATAATTGAAACGTGATTTCTAGGTTGATGCAACGGCTGTTCGTCGTTGGGTAAAACCGTTAAGTGAAATATAAAACTGACGTCACTTATAATAAAACAATTCACAAGAAGATCACCATGTGTCAAAGCTTTATCATTTTATTGCTTAAAGTTGGCGAGCGGCGCACCTGTGTGGGCCGCTCCCCACGTCAGTCCACGAGAGGCTACGGTAGGCACGTGTTCAAATAAATACGAATGTGGAAAGTCCTCAAAAGCAGAGCGTAAAGTGCGGTGGTTTTAAATGAACCTGGAGAGAAACTGCGCCTTCACTCTGAGAAAACAATAAATAAATCCGGTGGTTGTGAGGCCGTCGTCAACGTGTTTGAGTGGGAGCTTCAGCTGAACGACCACTCGGACCATCTGTACCGCTGGAAACATCCAACGTCGTCCAGTTTTTTAAGCGTAAATCCAAAAGATCACCAGGGGTGTCAAACTCAATTTCATCGCGGGCCACATCAGCTTTATGGCTGCACTCAAAGGGCCGGTTGTAACTATAAGACTATATAAAAATACATATATAAATATTTAATATATATAAAATAATGTATTATATTACTGTATTGCCTCTGCTTTGGATTATCATCGGATAGGGTAAAAGCTTCATAATTAACTACGTCTGAAAGCAGAAGTCGAGGGCAAATAATTGCAAGTCTCTTCAGTGAGAATGTCACAAAATGATTTTAAAAGAAAAGCCACATTCTGGAGAAAAAATAAATAAGTGAGATTTTGGGGGAAACCGACATTTTAAAAATAAGTAACATTTTCTAATTCTAAGAAAAAAGGCATTAAAAAAATTATAATTCAAATTCTGAGAAAAATGTCTAATTTCAGATGCATTGTGGGACATGTAGTTCATGGGCAACCTGCTCCCGGTTATATTCTTTGCAAGCTCTTGTGGGCCACATCAAATGAAGTGGCGGGCCGGATTTGGCCCCCGGGCCTTGAGTTTGACACCCCTGCTCTACACAAAGGGAGATGCTGTTGGTCGTCAAAGCAATCGAATATCATTTGGAAATCAAACTTAATTTCATTTTGTTAGAGAACAAAAAAAAAATACGTCACGAGTGAAAATAAATTACCAAAACAATAAATACAAAATGAAACTAAAATAAAACACGTGATAGTTATTAATTACAAAAGGGAGACCGTGTAAGATAAAGTAACAACCAAAGCAATGTATATCATTTGGTTTGTATATAGAAACCTATAAACCGTATTTAATTATAATTAAGTATATTATTGAAGGTTTCCGGAGGATAAAGCCACAACTTAAAACGCCTTGTTGGTTACCATCAGCAGCTTGTAATGTACTATAACTTTAAAATGCTAAAAGGAACATGAATACCTTGACTTTGGGATACTAAAAGATGTAAAAAATGATAAAAATAGGAGGAAATCAATGGTCTCTAGACTGAATGTATTTGGAAATTAAGGGAGAATTCTCTATATTTTGTATAAAATCTATTTTGACGACACAATATATGTGTGTTCTTGTCTGGTCTCTGTGCAAAAAAGGTCCTCAAATCTCAATCAGTTATTGATCTAAATGAATTCCTGAGGCTCCGTTAAAAACTAGAATATTAGATCGACAAAGGGCCACATGGGAAATGTAGTCTTAATGAGAGCGAATTGAACTCTGACAGTTTCACAACACGATGGAACTGCGAACGCTTCAGAGCGCCGGCCTCTGGTCCAGCGGCAGACTGTCCAGCAGACACTTGAGCTGCTCCTCTCCCAGGTGGATCTTATCCTCCAGTTTTCTCTGCTCGATGATGAGCGCTGACTTCATCTTCACAAAGTGCCGGTAGTCGTCCAGGTTCTCCGCGTCCAGGTGCGTCTCCATGATGCTCGACACCACCCTCTCCCTGCGGTCCAGGTTCTCCTTCAGCTCCTTGGCATCCTCGTGCTGCTGCATCAGCAACTTACGCTTCCTCGTTAGTGTCCGCTGGAGGAAGATGGATATTCATTTGATGATCTAGCTTCAAAATTGATTTTTTAAAATACTTTTAAGATCTTAATCTGCTCTTAATTTCATTTCAAACAGAACGTCAATACTGCATATTGAATATCCCCCTCCTCATGGGACGGAGGCTCCTACCTTCTCCTCCGGCGGCGCCTCCTCCTCCAGGCTGTTCAGGGCGTTCTCCACCCTCGCCAGCCTCCCAGACAGCGACAGCAGGAGGCTCACCACTTTATCCAGGTCTCCCACGAACATGCAGAACTTGTCGAGCTGGTTGGCCTGGCAGATTCTCTGCACGGTGCCCTCCACCTCGCAACCCAGAGCCTCGTTGTCCTCCACGTCCTCCTGAAGACTCCTCCGGGCCTCCCGAAGCACCTCCAGCTTCCTCGCCAGGCTAGAAATCAGCTCTTGCTGCAGAGGAAAACACACATGGAGCATTCAGAGTCAGACAAGATGAGATGTACTTGATTGACACTTATTTGGGACATTTTAGCATTTGAAAACAAGGCATTGCACGTAATGTGACGCTAACAGAGTAGAATATAAACAAATACAACATATGAACTAGGGGTCGGGCCGATATTCCGCATTTGACCGATTATCGGTATCGGCCTTTTTTTTAATCAAATTGCCGATAACACTTTGGCTCGGATGCGGCCGTTTCTCTGGCTGCAGTCACCACTCCGTGTACACGAGCAATGTCCCGCCCACAGCGCTATCTGATAGGCTATTACTGAAGATGTTCCGGGCGGGAGCCAGAGAGGCGGGACCTTCTCAGATTACAGGCAGGTGCGAAAGAACGCGGACACAGACTGAAGCAAGCAGCAGCGCTGAGCGGCAGAGCCATACATGTGTTAAACCGAAGTTCAATAAACATGTAATTTATTATATCTAATGCCTTGTCTTTTATCTGGACCCTGAGTCTGTAATAAAGTTTTCATTCATTCATTCATCCCTATCCCCTCAGCTGAAGATGCAAAAACAGCACGATCTTATAATCCAATTCTATCAGCTTCCCAGTTACACAGGGATGCGGGAAGTCAGTCAGGGTTGGGGGTGCGTGCAGCGTCTCGCAGCGGAGTAACTGTGGTGCGGAGGGGGGGCTGCGAGTGGAGCCTCACAGTTTCTCAGGTTGATCTGTGAAGCTCATTAGCTAGCCAACATGTATCTAGCAAATGTTTAGCAACATATTAGAAGTGAGGCTACTAGTCTAACGTTAGGTCTACTGTCATAGCCTCACTTTTCATAGTTTGCAGAACATTAGCTAGCACTAGTGTTTTGCAGTTGCTAGCAGCTTATTGGGATGTTATGCTAGACAGACAGATATAATAAATGAAGCATTATTGTTAGTTAAGCATGTCAGCCTGCAGCCCCACTTCCTCTCTCTCTAACTCACTGCAGATGGCTGCACTAAAGAAAAGGGCACAGAGAGGAAACCAGTTGTAAGATGTTTCAAAGTTCATTAAACATAATATATGCTTAAATGCATTTCAAAGAAGTTGTGTTGGAGTTTGTGTTATTCTACATTTTAACACTAAGATTTTCTGATTTTACAGTAAATGTATATCGGTTCTAAATATCGGTTATCGGTCTCCTTGATTACTGATAATCGGTATCGGCCTTGGAAAAGCCATATCGGTCGATCCCTAATATGAACATCTCAAAAGTTGAAAACCAGTCAAAGAAACACAATGAAGCTGACACAATTTCAAAATAGGGTATTATTCACATTAAGTGTGCAAGGAATATCAATGAAACTTAAATTAAAAAGTACAGTGTGAAGAATAGTCCAGTTATACGATGGGAGAAAGTTGACCCACTCAAATTCAATGTAAGTCAATGTTTAAGCACATTTCAACTAGGGTTGCCAGAAACTGACCATGATCAAAATCGATTATTCGGCAGCCCTGGCGAATAATCGATTATTATTTATATATATTTTTGGTTGAAACTAAGCCAGAAAAAAAAAAAAAAAAAATAAAAAAAAAAAATATATAAATAAAATCGATTTTTAAAAATAATATTCGATTATGGAGACTGTAGCGAATATTCGAATAATCGCTGGCATCCCTAATTTCAACAGACAGGTTGGGAGTATTATTGTCTGCGGCTGTGTGTTATAAAACATCATATATGTCTTGCTTGTTGTCTCTCGGTGGGGGAGGGGTACCTTCTTGCTGGCCAGGTCGACGTCCAGCTCGTCCTCAGAGTCCTCCAGCTGCTCCTGCATGTCCTTCATCTTGATGAGGAGCTCCGCTTTGGGAGCCGAGGTGTTGTAGTACGAGGAGCTGGGAACCAGGGAGGCTACTGCAGACACAGAAGCATCCTCCTCCTCCCTCCTGACACACACACACACACACACACACACACACACAGGTAAATAGCTTTGACTTTGCACAGCAGTCGTTCTGAAAGAGACATTTGTCCAACAGAAGACGCTTTAAAACTTGTAATTTGTTCATTTAATAACGTCTGTCTATCCCCACACACACCCCCACACACACACACACACACACACACACACACACACACACACACACACACACACACACACACACACACACACACACACACACACACACACACACACACACACACACACACACACACACACACACACACACACACAGATCTATTTAAAACCAAATGAAATGTAATTAAAATGAATGCCTTCCGTTTCTATGTTGTCCTTATTAAATACTTGACCAGATGTGAGAGAGTCTAGCCTATAACTGATGCTGTATTGCACGGGTGTCAAACTCAAGGTCCGGGGGCCAAATCCGGCCCGCGACTTCATTTCACGTGGCCCGCAAGAGCTCTGAAAGAATGTAATATGTTTATTATACGGTTACAGGCCGATTTACAGATGCACGATGTCCATAAACTACATGTCCCACAATGCATCTGATATTAGATTTTTTATTTAACTAACTTTTTTTCAGAATGTGGCTTTTCTTTTAAAATAATTTTGTGACATTCTCACTGAAGAGACTTGCACTTATTTGCCCTAGACTTCTGCTTTCAGACGTAGTTATCTATGAAGCTTTTACCCTATCCGATAATAATCCAGGCAATAAAGTAATATAATACATTATTTTATATATATTAAATATTTATATATGTATGTGTATATAGTCTTAAAGTTACAACCGGCCCTTTGAGTGTAGCCATAATGCTGATGTGGCCCGCGATGAAATTGAGTTCGACCCCCCTTGTATTAAATATCTCACCTGTCCATGCTTCTGGGGGACGATGTGGGCAGTCTGGACCCAGAAGAGGCTCTCCTGCGCTGCTGCCCCTCCTCCAGGATCTGCTCCTCCGTGGGGAACAGCCCCTCCATCAGGTCCATGGTGGTCTTTCTGCCGCTCTGATCCAAGATGTCTGCGAGAGACTTGTCTTTCCCCATGATGTCTCGGGCCAGCTCCTCTCGCTTGGCGTCCTCCGCTGAGCGCAGACTCGACTCCGGGATCGGAGCTGGATCCTGACGAGTGTAGGCGCTGAACAGAGAGGAAGCCGGACGCTCTGCTGTGTTCAAAGAGGGGAAGTTTGCTGGTGGTTCGAAGACGATGCAGGTGTCGCTGTTTTGAGGCAGATACGCTCGAACATCTCGCTCCGAGGCGCTCTCAGAGTGGACGATCCTCACCGGGACTTTCCTCACCGGACTGTTCACGTCCATCTCAGCCGGGAGCTTCAGATCATTCTCTGACCTGCACGGGAAACACATTTCAATCTATCAATATCCCAACAGAGCCCAATATCACATGTTACGTGGTGGTGAGTGTGCTTCTGTTCAGAGGTGGGGAGTAGTGCAAATACTTTGTTACTGTACTTAAGTACATCTTTCTGGTATCAGTACTTTACTCCACTACTTATTTTCTGACCACTTTTTACTTTGACTTCTTACATGTTGAACTCAAATACCTGTACTTTCTACTTCTCACATGTTGAACTCAAATACATGTACTTTCTACTTCTTACATGTTGAACTCAAATACCTGTACTTTCTACTTCTTACATGTTGAACTCAAATACCTGTACTTTCTACTTCTTACATGTTGAACCCAAATACCTGTACTTTCTACTTCTTACATGTTGAACTCAAATACCTGTACTTTCTACTTCTTACATGTTGAACTCAAATACCTGTACTTTCTACTTCTTACATGTTGAACCCAAATACCTGTACTTTCTACTTCTTAACATGTTGAACTCAAATACCTGTACTTTCTACTTCTTACATGTTGAACTCCAAATACCTGTACTTTCTACTTCTCACATGTTGAACTCAAATACCTGTACTTTCTACTTCTTACATGTTGAACTCAAATACCTGTACTTTCTACTTCTCTACATGTTGAACCCAAATACCTGTACTTTCTACTTCTCTCATGTTGAACTCAAATACCTGTACTTTCTACTTCTCTACATGTTGAACTCAAATACCTGTACTTTCTACTTCTTACATGTTGAACTCAAATACCTGTACTTTCTACTTCTCTCATGTTGAACTCAAATACCTGTACTTTCTACTTCTCTCATGTTGAACTCAAATACCTGTACTTTCTACTTCTTACATGTTGAACTCAAATACCTGTACTTTCTACTTCTCTCATGTTGAACTCAAATACCTGTACTTTCTACTTCTCTACATGTTGAACTCAAATACCTGTACTTTCTACTTCTTACATGTTGAACTCAAATACCTGTACTTTCTACTTCTTACATGTTGAACTCAAATACCTGTACTTTCTACTTCTCACATGTTAAACTCAAATACCTGTACTTTCTACTTCTCACATATTGAACTCAAATACCTGTACTTTCTACTTCTTATATGTTGAACTCAAATACCTGTACTTTCTACTTCTTACATGTTAAACTCAAATACCTGTACTTTCTACTTCTCACATGTTGAACTCAAATACCTGTACTTTCTACTTCTCACATGTTGAACTCAAATACCTGTACTTTCTACTTCTTACATGTTGAACCCAAATACCTGTACTTTCTACTTCTCTCATGTTGAACTCAAATACCTGTACTTTCTACTTCTCTCATGTTGAACTCAAATACCTGTACTTTCTACTTCTTACATGTTGAACTCAAATACCTGTACTTTCTACTTCTCTACATGTTGAACTCAAATACCTGTACTTTCTACTTCTTACATGTTGAACTCAAATACCTGTACTTTCTACTTCTTACATGTTGAACTCAAATACCTGTACTTTCTACTTCTCACATGTTGAACTCAAATACCTGTACTTTCTACTTCTTACATGTTGAACTCAAATACCTGTACTTTCTACTTCTTACATGTTGAACTCAAATACCTGTACTTTCTACTTCTCACATGTTGAACTCAAATACCTGTACTTTCTACTTCTCACATATTGAACTCAAATACCTGTACTTTCTACTTCTTACATGTTGAACTCAAATACCTGTACTTTCTACTTCTCACATGTTGAACTCAAATACCTGTACTTTCTACTTCTCACATGTTGAACTCAAATACCTGTACTTTCTACTTCTCACATGTTGAACTCAAATACCTGTACTTTCTACTTCTACATGTTGAACTCAAATACCTGTACTTTCTACTTCTCACATGTTGAACTCAAATACCTGTACTTTCTACTTCTCACATGTTGAACTCAAATACCTGTACTTTCTACTTCTCACATGTTGAACTCAAATACCTGTACTTTCTACTTCTCTCATGTTGAACTCAAATACCTGTACTTTCTACTTCTCACATGTTGAACTCAAATACCTGTACTTTCTACTTCTCACATGTTGAACTCAAATACCTGTACTTTCTACTTCTCTCATGTTGAACTCAAATACCTGTACTTTCTACTTCTTCACATGTTGAACTCAAATACCTGTACTTTCTACTTCTCTACATGTTGAACTCAAATACCTGTACTTTCTACTTCTCTACATGTTGAACTCAAATACCTGTACTTTCTACTTCTTACATGTTGAACTCAAATACCTGTACTTTCTACTTCTTACATGTTGAACTCAAATACCTGTACTTTCTACTTCTTACATGTTGAACTCAAATACCTGTACTTTCTACTTCTTACATGTTGAACTCAAATACCTGTACTTTCTACTTCTCTACATGTTGAACTCAAATACCTGTACTTTCTACTTCTCACATGTTGAACTCAAATACCTGTACTTTCTACTTCTTACATGTTGAACTCAAATACCTGTACTTTCTACTTCTCTACATGTTGAACTCAAATACCTGTACTTTCTACTTCTTACATGTTGAACTCAAATACCTGTACTTTCTACTTCTTACATGTTGAACTCAAATACCTGTACTTTCTACTTCTCTACATGTTGAACTCAAATACCTGTACTTTCTACTTCTCACATGTTGAACTCAAATACCTGTACTTTCTACTTCTTCACATGTTGAACTCAAATACCTGTACTTTCTACTTCTTACATGTTGAACTCAAATACCTGTACTTTCTACTTCTCACATGTTGAACTCAAATACCTGTACTTTCTACTTCTTACATGTTGAACTCAAATACCTGTACTTTCTACTTCTTACATGTTGAACTCAAATACCTGTACTTTCTACTTCTCACATGTTGAACTCAAATACCTGTACTTTCTACTTCTCACATGTTGAACTCAAATACCTGTACTTTCTACTTCTCACATAGTTGAACTCAAATACCTGTACTTTCTACTTCTCACATGTTGAACTCAAATACCTGTACTTTCTACTTCTCACATGTTGAACTCAAATACCTGTACTTTCTACTTCTCACATGTTGAACTCAAATACCTGTACTTTCTACTTCTCACATGTTGAACTCAAATACCTGTACTTTCTACTTCTCACATGTTGAACTCAAATACCTGTACTTTCTACTTCTCGACATGTTGAACTCAAATACCTGTACTTTCTACTTCTACATGTTGAACTCAAATACCTGTACTTTCTACTTCTCACATGTTGAACTCAAATACCTGTACTTTCTACTTCTCACATGTTGAACTCAAATACCTGTACTTTCTACTTCTCACATGTTGAACTCAAATACCTGTACTTTCTACTTCTCACATGTTGAACTCAAATACCTGTACTTTCTACTTCTCTCATGTTGAACTCAAATACCTGTACTTTCTACTTCTCTCATGTTGAACTCAAATACCTGTACTTTCTACTTCTCTCATGTTGAACTCAAATACCTGTACTTTCTACTTCTTACATGTTGAACTCAAATACCTGTACTTTCTACTTCTCACATGTTGAACTCAAATACCTGTACTTTCTACTTCTCTCATGTTGAACTCAAATACCTGTACTTTCTACTTCTCACATGTTGAACTCAAATACTTGTACTCTCTACTTCTCTCATGTTGAACTCAAATACCTGTACTTTCTACTTCTTACATGTTGAACTCAAATACCTGTACTTTCTACTTCTTACATGTTGAACTCAAATACCTGTACTTTCTACTTCTCACATGTTGAACTCAAATACCTGTACTTTCTACTTCTAACATGTTGAACTCAAATACTTGTACTTTCTACTTCTCTCATTTCCCAAACAGCTGGTTCCTTTAGTCTGAATGTGTGTTGGTGCGTGATCATTATTCTTCAGAGTCACTGCGTGCCTATTGGTTGGAACACGATCCGTGTATCCATCACTTCCTGGTCTTCTCTAAAGAAGAGG
Organism: Pseudochaenichthys georgianus; assembly: GCF_902827115.2. Classification (NCBI taxonomy): domain Eukaryota; kingdom Metazoa; phylum Chordata; class Actinopteri; order Perciformes; family Channichthyidae; genus Pseudochaenichthys; species Pseudochaenichthys georgianus. The sequence continues at coordinate 11,817 of NW_027262198.1, read as the reverse complement.
GACCAATGGAAACGTTGTCATGTTGCCGTTGGTCACCATGGAAACATTCATTAGCTAACAATGACATTATTGTTCTATTAATATAAAGGGAGGTCAGGTACTCTTTAAAGCAGCTGCTAGCTATGGGTACTTTTTACTGAAGGACACTTCAAAGTTCTTTACTTTCACTTGAGTAAAGAAGTTTAGTCAGTACTTCTATTTTCACCAGCGTATTTTTAAACACGAGTATCTGTACTTCTACTTGAGTAAAGGATGTGTGTACTTTTGACATCTCTATCAATATCAGACCACTCACAGCTGGTACACATAGAAACATGTCAAACACACAGCGGACCATTTCTAATTAGAGGATGCATTACAGTCCAAATGAATGGAAAAGGTCACAGCAGCTCATGTGGCTTCAACAAAATTACAGCTTCGAGTTTAAAGGACATTTGCAGAGGAAACCCCCGACAAGCAAACCCTTCTCTGTGGGCACATTATACATTTTTAGGCATTATCGTCAGCTGACAGAAGACGCATGTGTACAGCTTGTTTTCAGGTTGACATTTTCTGTGCTATTTCTATTTGAGTTCAAATCTCTTTCTTTTTTTTTAAAAGTCTGACAGATAAGCTGTAGTGGAGGAAGTATTCACATCATTTACTTATACTACAGTGTGTGTGAATACTCCGTTACTTACAAGTACAAGTCCTGCATAAGTAAGGAAAAGTATTATCAGCAAATATGTACTTTAAGTATTACAAATAAAAGAACTCAATACAGAAAAATCTAAAACGAATTCGTCCAAATACTAGATGCCACTTAATTTTCTCTCAATCTCCACATGTGTCCAACTCGAGGCCCGGGGGCCAAATCAGGGCCGTGGTGGATTTAATTTCGGCCCGCAGGATAATTTCTAATTACTATTACATCTGGCCCGCCGGTATATTGCACACCTTCACTCCATCCTGAGGGTCTGCTCCGCTCAGAGCCCAAACATTGATGACCTCTCACCCTGATGAGACGCCAAGTGTCTGAGCTAGCATCTCAGAGCAGCAACCTGAGTTCAATGGATGCTTCCTTCTACACTTTATCTCTCGACAACAGGGCATGTTTGGATTTCTCTTTGAGGGGAATAGTTTTGTTGAAGCCTGTGGAGAAATGTACTCATAAGAAATGACTCTGGAGAAGCTGCAGATAGAGCCATGAGAAATGACTCTGGAGAAGCTGCAGATAGAGCCGTAAGAAATGAATGCAACTGATTATTTAATGTTGTTTTTATAGGCAATCATTGAAGCTTCGTTAGTTCCAGGTTCAATATGTGCAATAAGTTCATATATATAATATATAATAAATTGATTAATTGTCAACTCTTGCAGCTGTTCTTGTATAAATGCCTTAATTATTTAGCCTACTATCCTACACTCTCGACTGAAGCAGGTTAAACGTTTACCTGACGATGTGCACTGAAGAGATGCATTCTGGGTGAGCATCTTACCTTGGGTCCCCTAAAAGTTATTATTATTGTTGTTGTTGTTACCTGAGTGCGATGTCCTCCGGCACCAACGCGGCCGGCGGTTTGTCGGTGAGTCTCAGCGGTGCAAACTGAGGCGAGGGAGACCGCGTCCGTAGCGATGAAGAACACGAAAGCTGCTCCTTCTCCAGCTCGTTTTCTCCACCTCTGAGCGTCCGTTTTCCAGCGGAGGAGTTGTGGCTGTCAGAGCTGCAGCTGGACAGAACCTCTGGAGCGAGGCATTCCTTGGAGGAGGAAGAGGAGGAGGAGGAGGATGTGGTTTCTGCGCCTAAATGGAGCCTGGGCGGAGGCAGCAGGCCTTTGGTTGGTGGAGGCAGCAGAGAGCCTGAGGAGGGTGTGGAGTGGGAGGAGTTGGCAGATTCTGGTTTGTCCCCGTGGTCAGCCGGGCCCTCGATTCTGGGCACCGGGCCCTCGATTCTGGGCACTGACGGAGCCGACTGTGGGCTGCGGTCGGCCTGGTTTCGCTGCTGGCTCTCCGTTTTCTCTCTGGAGGTCAAAGTAAAGACAAACTTGAGGGCAAAGTCTAATTTGAGCAAGTGTCTTATTTTGTAAATCGGTTCTAATTTTATTTCGGTTTTAATAGTTAAATGAAATGTTCCTCCTGCCTTTGAAAGTCTCTATAGCTTTGTTTGTGGTGCAAGAACTCTGCAGTTTTAATGCATAATATCTGATGTTTTTATTTATGGACATCAATGAATACAAATATTAACATATTAGATATAGAAGGTCAGCGATTCTGGGCACTGACTCTAGAGGTCAAAGTTAAGACAAACTTGAGGGCAAAGTCTAATTTTAGCAAGTGTCTTATTTTATATATCGTCATTTCAGTTTAAGATAAGAAGTACTTTATTGTTCTTAAACTTCACAATCATGTTTGATTCGTTTATTGGTCCCACATCCCTGCCTGTTTACCTGCAGGTTTAGAGGCGTTAAAGTTGTTTACAGCGAGTGTGTCTTACGGTTTAAGAAACCTGAGCCTCGGGTGTGAAAAACGACCACAGGATCTGTATTTAAGGATAAAATAATACACTCTCCACCCGTCATAAATCACCTGTACTTAGACAAGACCCTTTTGTTAATCTGGGCGTAGATTACGACTGAAGATACTTCTCACCTCTCTTAGGTAAAATCTAGTATGACGGAAAATTATGTTTTGATATTGGAGTCTGAGGCGTGTTCTGTCCCTACAATCTCACCACTAAAATACATCGACAGGAAACTTTGCATGCATTCTTTTGGCATATTTGAAGGAAATGGACGGAGAAATCCGGCCAGAAATTGCCTTAATATACAGAAAGCATGCCATCATATGAGGGTGGGACAAGTCCCCCCCCTCCTTTTAAAATGATTAGTTTAGTCCAGTGTTTCTCAAACTTTTTCACACCAAGGACCACTTAACTCCACAAATATCCCAAAACACATCGTTTTTCTAGAACAGATTACAAATCGCCTGATAATGGTACAAACAGGTGGCAACATGTGTGACGAAGGTGTTGCCCTGGGCTATATCATGCAATCGAAAGTGAAACTTAACCTCGCTCCCTTGTGGAGATATTCCTGTGAGAGTGCGGAAAACTTAAATGTATTTATTTCAAATGTGAAATGTTACCAACATACTCACGGACCACTAGGGGGCACTCACGGACCCCCCGCTTTTAACATGTGGAATGTCCGTGCATCGGTCTATCCGCCGTGTCAGAGCTTCATTATCAAATCCATTCCACTTGCTTATTGAGAGAATTCCCAAATCAATGAAACTCCGTGCCGTGTTTTCACTGCTGCTTTGTGCCAAGGCAGATTCTCAGAGCCGTGCACACGCGCCGTGCACACGCTGCGTTCTGTGCGTGGCTGTGTCTTTAGCTGTAAGCCCAGTGGCGATCTGTTCATCGGTCATATCATACAATAAAGCCCTCGAAAAGAATAGGATACAGCGTTAAAAGCGATTCTGGGTCTTCAAAGGATGTGAGGTCCACCACCGGCCCACACCGCCCGTCTAATTGTCCCACCCACATCGAGGATGCTTCCTACGCCCTTGACTGAAAGCTTTACACTGAGCATACAAAGAAAACCGTAAGATTAATGAATTGCTTATTTGTTCATCCATTTCAACCGTTTGTTTTGTCTCCTAATATTTATATTGATGTCTTTAATATGTAACTATAATATAATCTCACCCGTTACCGCTCTGCTGGCTGGGAGGGTCGATCCGTGGTGAAGGAATATTCTGCAACCAAAGAAAAGGTGAAGTGCTTTCTTTTGCATCCATTTCATAACATCCAGTCCTTTAGATTAAACTTTAAGTTATACCGTTATGCCGTCTACATTCTTGGCTGCTCACCTGCGTGTAGAAGTCTGCAGAGGGAGACGATCTGGACCTCTCGTGGATGCACGCGGGCTTCTCCTCTGCTTCTGTATCCAGGATGTTCTCCGCCGAGTGATACCTGCCCTGCGTCTTGGCCTCCGAGGACTTCTTCTGTTTGCTCCACGTTGCCTGGTACTCAGCGAAGGTCCCCAGCCTCTGCTGCTCCAGTAAGACCTGCGCGAGTCCCGGGCTGAGGCGTTCCAGCTCTGTGGATATGAGAGCATCCTCCGACTCGCCAGATCTCTCGTTCGGTTTCTCGACAAGGTCCGTGTTCAGGTTTGAACCCTGACTGGATTTCAGTACAGGCCTGGAAAACGCCGGTTTGGCCTCAAATAACTTCTTCCCGTCTCCGAGAGACCGCGCTTGAGCTTCTCCTCCCACTCCCAGTTTGTCTATCTTGTCAGGCTCTGAGAAGGAGTGCATCCTTTTGGCCAGAGGGAAGCGCTTGCGTCCTCTGATGCGTCCGTTTGAGGTTTTCACCACCGTCGCTTCTGGTCCGAGAGGCTCCAGGTCTCGTCTCTGGAAGGAAGTCGCCTGCAGGACCCTCGCCTGCGCCTCCTTCAGGTGGTCCTTGTAGGTGTTTGAGACCCCAGAAGACGTGGAAGTCTCCGTGGATCTCCACTCCTCCGCCTCCGCCTCCTCCTCCTCCTCGGCTTCACATGTCAGCGTTGCAGCGCTGCGGCTCTTCTGCAGCTGGGCTCTCTTCTGCTGGATCTCATTTCGGAGGACGGTGGCGTAGCGGTCGCTGCGGCGGATACACTTTCCACCGCTGGACGCCATGTTGTCGCCGGCCTCCTGCGGCTGAGCGGCAGCTTGCCTCGCCGTCAGACTTCTGCCCTCCTGGGCCAGAGAGTGGAGGAGAGGCGTTTTCAGGGGGGATATTCTGTGGTCTTCCTGAGGCACCCACGGGTCTTGGTGCCTGGCCTTATGATCATTACTTTGATGTGTCGGGAAGTATCTTTTAGTGTCATTTGCATCGCCTCTCTTTGCAGCGTCCTCTAAGCTGCGGCTTGTAACGGAGAGTTCTCCCTGATGGGAATGACTGCCGCTGTAAGGCAGCTGGGACTGAGGTAGAGGGTATTTAGCTTTAATGTTTGCCCCCAGGAAGCCTGCTTCACAGCTGCTCACCCTGTGGGGTTTCTCCGTCCCCCCCCTCCAGCCCTCGGCCTTCCCCTGCCGCGCCTGCAGCTCAGCACTCTGAACAGGATGCTTGTTTGCCAGGCCGTAGTATCTGTTCCTCCACCCGTTCTCCAGGTTTGGGTTAGCCACGGATGCTGTGGAGTGCCGGACGTGTTTGCGGCTGAAAGCTCTCGTTGGCAGATCTTGAAGGCTGCGATAATAGCTTCCTACGCTCTGAATCTTAGTGGGAGGAGCTGACCTTTTCTGCAGGTGGAGCGGGCTTTCGTCGCTGTATTGCCTCTGGTGGGCAGGCATCTGGGTGTAGGGAGACTGCCTGACATCATTACTGGACAGGGAGAAGAGTTTGTCGGGGTGCAGCTGGTTGTGGTTGTGGTCAGATGCTGTTTTAGGGTGGATGAAGTCTTTGGTGGGGAGGGGGTTTAAGCTGCATCTGGCCTCCGTGGTTTTCTCCTGGTGGGATCCGAGGCCATTCTGGTTGTTATTCTCTGTCAGTTTCTCAAACGACCTGCCGTGGGTTTTTGCTTCTGAGTAAGGAAACACCTTCGTGGCTGCAAAACTGTCGCTGCGCAGAGGAGGTGGAGGAGGAGGAGGAGGGGGAGGGGACTTCTTCTTCTCTGGTACCTGCCACACGGGGCCCATGTTGGCTCTCATAGCGACGGAGACCCGAGAGGAAGGGGTTTCCTCGCCTCTCGACCCCTCCCATCCTCCGTTCCCCAGTGTGGGCTGAAGGTATCGTGGGGGAGGCCTTTCACTCGGAGGGCCCTTGAAGAAAATGTTCTCCGTGCTGGTGGGACCCTTCCTCTCAGATGTGCCGGTGTCGTTAAACGGAGGGCTGGGGTTGCTGGAGAAGCAGCTGAAGCCAGAGTCTTTTTTGCTTCCCGGTCCGCAGAGCGACTCGGCGCTGTGTTTCGTCGGGGTAAGACGTCCTGCCGGAGGAGGAGGAGGAGGAGGAGGAGGAGGGAGAGAGGGACGCTCCATGCTGTTCACTGAACCGATCTGATGCTGCTCCTCTATAGTGGACGACTCTTTGGGCCTGGTGTGAAACATAAGCAAAGTCTTAACAACTGAAGACCCATCTTTTTACATTGGCTTTTGTTTCTACTTGAGATGTGTGTGATGTGCAGAGGTGGGAAGTAGTGGAGTACAAATACTTTGTTACTGTACTTAAGTACATGTTTCTGGTATCAGTACTTTACTCCACTACACACCTGTACTTTCTACTTCTCTCATGTTGAACCCAAATACCTGTACTTTCTACTTCTTACATGTTGAACTCAAATACCTGTACTTTCTACTTCTTACATGTTGAACTCAAATACCTGTACTTTCTACTTCTTACATGTTGAACTCAAATACCTGTACTTTCTACTTCTTACATGTTGAACCCAAATACCTGTACTTTCTACTTCTCACATGTTGAACTCAAATACCTGTACTTTCTACTTCTTACATGTTGAACTCAAATACCTGTACTTTCTACTTCTCTCATGTTGAACTCAAATACCTGTACTTTCTACTTCTCACATGTTGAACTCAAATACCTGTACTTTCTACTTCTCACATGTTGAACCCAAATACCTGTACTTTCTACTTCTTACATGTTGAACTCAAATACCTGTACTTTCTACTTCTTACATGTTGAACCCAAATACCTGTACTTTCTACTTCTCACATGTTGAACTCAAATACCTGTACTTTCTACTTCTTACATGTTGAACCCAAATACCTGTACTTTCTACTTCTCACATGTTGAACTCAAATACCTGTACTTTCTACTTCTCACATGTTGAACTCAAATACCTGTACTTTCTACTTCTTACATGTTGAACCCAAATACCTGTACTTTCTACTTCTCACATGTTGAACTCAAATACCTGTACTTTCTACTTCTTACATGTTGAACTCAAATACCTGTACTTTCTACTTCTCACATGTTGAACTCAAATACCTGTTCTTTCTACTTCTCACATGTTGAACTCAAATACCTGTACTTTCTACTTCTCACATGTTGAACTCAAATACCTGTACTTTATACTTCTTACAAGTTGAACTCAAATACCTGTACTTTCTACTTCTCACATGTTGAACTCAAATACCTGTACTTTCTACTTCTCACATGTTGAACTCAAATACCTTTACTTTCTACTTCTCCCATGTTGAACTCAAATACCTGTACTTTCTACTTCTCTCATGTTGAACTCAAATACCTGTACTTTCTACTTCTTACATGTTGAACCCAAATACCTGTACTTTCTACTTCTCACATGTTGAACTCAAATACCTGTACTTTCTACTTCTTACATGTTGAACCCAAATACCTGTACTTTCTACTTCTCACATGTTGAACTCAAATACCTGTACTTTCTACTTCTCCCATGTTGAACTCAAATACCTGTACTTTCTACTTCTCTCATGTTGAACCCAAATACCTGTACTTTCTACTTCTCCCATGTTGAACTCAAATACCTGTACTTTCTACTTCTCTCATGTTGAACCCAAATACCTGTACTTTCTACTTCTTACATGTTGAACTCAAATACCTGTACTTTCTACTTCTTACATGTTGAACCCAAATACCTGTACTTTCTACTTCTCACATGTTGAACTCAAATACCTGTACTTTCTACTTCTTACATGTTGAACCCAAATACCTGTACTTTCTACTTCTCACATGTTGAACTCAAATACCTGTACTTTCTACTTCTTACATGTTGAACCCAAATACCTGTACTTTCTACTTCTCACATGTTGAACTCAAATACCTGTACTTTCTACTTCTCACATGTTGAACTCAAATACCTGTACTTTCTACTTCTCACATGTTGAACTCAAATACCTGTACTTTATACTTCTTACAAGTTGAACTCAAATACCTGTACTTTCTACTTCTCACATGTTGAACTCAAATACCTGTACTTTCTACTTCTCACATGTTGAACTCAAATACCTTTACTTTCTACTTCTCCCATGTTGAACTCAAATACCTGTACTTTCTACTTCTCTCATGTTGAACTCAAATACCTGTACTTTCTACTTCTTACATGTTGAACCCAAATACCTGTACTTTCTACTTCTCACATGTTGAACTCAAATACCTGTACTTTCTACTTCTTACATGTTGAACCCAAATACCTGTACTTTCTACTTCTCACATGTTGAACTCAAATACCTGTACTTTCTACTTCTCCCATGTTGAACTCAAATACCTGTACTTTCTACTTCTCTCATGTTGAACCCAAATACCTGTACTTTCTACTTCTTACATGTTGAACTCAAATACCTATACTTTCTACTTCTCCCATGTTGAACTCAAATACCTGTACTTTCTACTTCTCCCATGTTGAACTCAAATACCTGTACTTTCTACTTCTCCCATGTTGAACTCAAATACCTGTACTTTCTACTTCTCTCATGTTGAACCCAAATACCTGTACTTTCTACTTCTCCCATGTTGAACTCAAATACCTGTACTTTCTACTTCTCTCATGTTGAACTCAAATACCTGTACTTTCTACTTCTCACATGTTGAACTCAAATACCTGTACTTTCTACTTCTCACATGTTGAACTCAAATACCTGTACTTTCTACTTCTCACATGTTGAACTCAAATACCTGTACTTTCTACTTCTCACATGTTGAACTCAAATACCTGTACTTTATACTTCTTACAATGTTGAACTCAAATACCTGTACTTTCTACTTCTCACATGTTGAACTCAAATACCTGTACTTTCTACTTCTCACATGTTGAACTCAAATACCTTTACTTTCTACTTCTCCCATGTTGAACCCAAATACCTGTACTTTCTACTTCTCCCATGTTGAACCCAAATACCTGTACTTTCTACTTCTCACATGTTGAACTCAAATACCTGTACTTTCTACTTCTCACATGTTGAACTCAAATACCTGTACTTTCTACTTCTTACATGTTGAACTCAAATACCTGTACTTTCTACTTCTCCCATGTTGAACTCAAATACCTGTACTTTCTACTTCTTACATGATGAACTCAAATACCTGTACTTTCTACTTCTTACATGTTGAACACAAATATTGTCATTATTGTTCTATTGATATAAAGGGAGGTCAGGTACTCTTTAAAACAGCTGCTAGCTATGGGTACTTTTTACTGAAGTATACTTCAAAGCCTCTTTACTTTCACTTGAGTAAAGAAGTTTAGTCAGTACTTTAAACACGAGTATCTGTACTTCTACTTGAGTAAAGGATGTGTGTACTCTTAGCTAGATGGAGCCTCTGCTCAGTTTAACTGACAAACAAGCCAATACAGAAACCATCTGTCTCACCTTGCTTCATGTTTGGAGCGCCAGACGGGCTGCGGCTCCACGTCTGTCAGCTTGGACGAGTGCCAGGACTGGGGGCGCGCGCCGGGATCATTCTTCCTGCAAAGAGGCAAAGCAAAACATTTTAGACCAGGGAGTGTTTGACATTTCAGCTGCAATGGTTTTTTCCTGGCATCCCCATCAATCTCCTCCATCACGTGGGGAAGGAGCGTGGTGTAAATATTCCTTCTCAAGCAACAAGTCTGCGGTTAACCTCCGATAAAATCTTCAGAGCAAGATACCTCACAATATGTATCGGTGGTAAGACCCCAATTGAAAAAATATTCGGCCTACATTAAGATATCAAATATGCATGTACTCTCTTTTTAAGTATTACTACACAATAATATTCTGAAGCCTCTCAACACGGATGCTTTGTGGCAGTCATATATAAAATCGGACCTACAAAAAGAAAAACATTTCTAAGTCTTTTTGCTCAGAAATGCAGTAATTTCTCATCCGTGTTTTTTGAAATCATGCAGCCACCTTGGTAAGAAGCCTAGAAAGGATAACATACCGCACCACGCACATACCCTTTGAAGCGGCTTTTCCTGGAGAGCATGTTGGGAAAAAAAGGAATCACATATAATAAATACTGACAAAACGAACAACGGGGAAACAACTTCAGGACCAAACTGAAACACAGCTAGCACCACACGGACAACACGTCACTGATGTTCACTACCGGCAAACACGACGTGGCGGACCCATTGTACCTCATAGAGCTGCGCAAAATCTTGGTGAGAAAGCTCCTCGCCACGTTAACATCGTTTTCCGACGGCACTGTGCGTGGGGACACTACATCGACCATTTTAGCCCTGATGGGCAGCGAGGGAAGGAAGGAGAAACAGGAAAGAGGGGTAGAAGACGTCAGATGTTGAGAAAGAACACATGCTTTCTTATTTCTGAAGAGGAAATGGAAACCTGAGTGTCGCAGAAGCTCCATCCCCGCTCTTATTGTGAAGGGCTCTCACGACAGCAGAGGGAGACAGATCTGTTGCAGCCATATGGCCCACGTGGAGTTTAGCTGCTTAGAGGAACGAGTCGGATTCACAGGGTAACCCTCGACAACCACCATCCCCCACGACGCAATGGATTTAGAGATAACACCCAAACAGCTACACAATAAGGCAATCAGACTGTGATGTTTACATTTTCTATTTTGTCGAGTTTTTAAATGATTTAACATCCTGAGAGTTTTTCAGTCTGTGGCTACAAGTATGGTTTTAATGTCTCGTGCTTTGTAATTGAAGTTAAAGGGGACCTATCATGCAAAATGCACTTTGTGATGTCTTCTCTCCGTCACCATGTGTCCCCGGTGTGTCCCCGGTGTGTCCCCGGTGTGTCGGGGAACTCACGCAGCGTCAGGAAATAAACCCTCTCTCTTTTCCTCCGTACCCAAATCTCTAAAAACGGGGAACAACGGAGCTGATCCAGATTTGCGTCCGATATGACGTAACATCTGAAATGTGGACCCACGGGCCAATCAGAACGTTGCCATCAGAAACAATGCCCGACTGCTTTGGACGTAATATGGTCGGTGTTTACATTAGCATGCTAACACTCAGAGCTAACCTGTGCTGGAGAGCATGTGTGTGAAGAAGCAGGAAGTAGAAACCGGGAGAGAGGAAGCCTTTGAGCTCCAGACTGTTTCAGATCCTTGATGATCCATGATATGGCGTTTCATCACGGCAGCGTTTAGTTTAGACGGTAGCTGCCGGGTCCCGCGTGAGCTCAGACCCCTCCTCTTTAAAGCTTTAAATCAGCACTTTAGAAACAGGAAGTGAAATAGACGGACATGAGGCACGGCTAGAATGTGCTATTGCCTACAGACAGCACGATAGGTGACCTTTAAAGTGATTTTTACTATATTTAATTGTGCCATCGGTTTCGTCTAAATGTATTTACGCTGCTTTTTATATATGTACAGCACGTTGGGCAACTCTGATGTTTTTAAATGTGCTATATAAATAAAGTTGGATTGGATAAACAAGTGTTTTTTTATATCTTTAAGAAGCTTAAACTGTTTCCCAAGTTCATTCACGGCAGACCGATGTGAAATATCTCAGCCGGACGAGATCTCCGTCGCTCCGATTGAAGCTCTGACCCAGAAGGTCACGATGCATTCTTTCTGCAGAGGAATGCAGGCGGGGGAAACCATCGCCCAGCCTATTTCTGAACTAAACCTTCACCTGTTTCTGGTTTCTTTACCGTCTCTGGTTTGTTATCAAGCAACGGAACAGATGTTGTTAAATGAAGAGAACACCTACGATCCAAAAAGGAGCCGACAGACGAGGGGACAAAGGAAGAGAGAAATCAAAACTCACTGGGGATTTTTAACTCGAACGAAATACTTATTTTAAACCTGAGTAACCATTGGAGAGGTTGTTTGAATGCTCAGCTGTTCATTGAAGGTGTAAACAAGTATCATTTTCTTCTTTTGTCTGCATTTCATAG
>NW_027262197.1:32500-38731 GCF_902827115.2 Pseudochaenichthys georgianus | reverse complement strand
GCGGTGTTTTTCCTGATAAAGCTATCTCTAGCTTGTAGCATGTAGCATGTAGCTTCGCCGTATCAATGTCGCCTCAAACCCAAATAGTAATCGGTTAGGTGTTTATATATTTTTGTAGCATTTTATTTTGTACGCTCCGCAGTCTTTGCTTTGTCATTTGAATTATCAGGCATTTGCTAACATGTTCAGACATACTGCCGTAATGGCGATCTGTGTGAAGGCTGTAAAGCCACGCCCTAGGCGATCACACAAGTATTTATTCTCCTATTTATTAGTATTTTGTATCCTCTACAATCATATTGAGTAAGTTATAATAACAAACGTAATCTTCTGTGCCGTTTTAAGTGTCTTAAGTGCCGTTTTTTTCCAGCGTTATATGTAAACGCTTTTGTGATTGTAGTCTGTAAGAACGATCAGATATCATCGATCTGTAAGCTAAGCTACGCTACGCTAATGAGACATGCCGTGTTTTGCAGCGTTATATGTAAAAGCTTTTGTGTGTTTACTTGTTTGCGCACATGAATATAAATGGGGGTGTGTTAGGATACAACACTGTGTATGTATGCGAGGGGACACACACACCACGAGTAAAACTGAGCTAAAGCCCCGTCGGTCTGTTGTTGTTGACAAGGCCTTACCTCTAGCAACAGGCTAATTAGTGGCTAACACTCATTACAGTCAGTCTACTGAGCTCAGCCCCTCTCCAACACATCACCTGCATTGAGTCAGAAACACAGCATGCACGTTACGGTTCAAAACTAACTCGGATTGGAAAAGGCTAAGCAAAGAGCTTTGCTAAATAGAGAGCTTTGCTAAATAGAGAGTTTTGCTAAATAGAGAGTTTTAGCCCCAAAGGCCAGGAAGGGAGAATGCAGAGCAAAACCAGTAAAGACTGACCCCACATTCCGTAAGTGTTTAAAATATTTATTATATAACTATTTACAAATATAAAATAAAAAAATTAGAAAGAAGTTTCAGTTTTTTACATGCATATACTAATCTAAACAACATTTTTTGTTGTGCTTTTTTTACCATTGCACAGCCCTACGTGGCCAACTTGATGGACCTCATCTTCGACCAAGTCTTTGTGGACCCTGCACCATTATGAGCGACCTGACAGGGAGGAGGTCATCGCCGGGTATGCTACACGGTTCAATTTGGCTGCTGTCTGAACCCAACATCGACATTTCACGGATCAGGAAACTCCCTGCGTATCCTGAGGACAACGCAGGCCGGAATCACCACTCTGATCCTGCGTCCAAGGAAGCCCCAGCACCAGCTCACAAAGCTTCTGTAAAAATATTTAGTGTCATTTATACAAAATACAAGTAGGCTACATTTAGTTTTTTGTATGGGTTTTTTTAACCGTTGATTTTGACAATAAAGTTCCAAGTTGATATCAAAATGTGTCATGATTATTCATGTTTGGATGGGTAAAGAATATCATAAGGTTGTGTGTGTGGACCTTTTTGTCGTACACATGGGTGTGTTATGCCATTGCTGTGTAGTATATAATAGTACAATGACAGAATGAAAGATTGCATAAAGCCATATACACCAGTATTTATTTCCATGAACAATATTAGCATTCGTTTTTCAATTTCAATCAAAACAAACAAACCACTCACTGCTCTATTTGCCTCAACTGTAGTCCACCATGTTCAGCTCTGTAAATATGCAACGCATTCTGCAGGGAGAACACATTCAGGCACACAGGCTCTAATCCAGGATGGTCCACCATACAGGTGACAGAGTCCTCAAGTTACTGCATCCGTCTTGACACACTGTGATAACAGACAACTTAGTAAAGCTATCAAAAATGTTACCTGTGGTATCTCCATGCAGCACACATTCTCCGTTCAGAAGGCATCGTGGCGCAATTTGCACAAAGAAGTCAATAACTGAGCTTTTAAAAACACATGCTGACAACTGAGGTGTTGTTGGAGTTATACTTTTTATCATCCTAAGTTATTCAACTTTCCAATGGTTGTTGCAGGATGTTGGAAGAAAAGGACTGTAAACTATTAAACGCAATGAGGCCATTGTATATATGCTGAAAATATGAATGTCTCCCTTTATAAATATATATATCGCTGTTTTTGCGTTACAAACTGTACACATTGCATTCTTGCTAATTAGCCAAAATATGAACGGAATAAGGAGCAAGCATCGTGACAGAGTAAAATAAATAGGGACAACAGCTTGTCAGCTAACCATTCAGAAACGTCCTGCTGCAACCGAGATTTTTGCAGCTCCACCAAAACCTCCGCTGCTTCAGGGTCAGTTTCTGGATCAAATTGATAGTATGCTTGAACACATGCATTGCTCTGAGATGACATGTTTATTCGACACTCGTAATCACAGCAAGCATGGTAACGTGACTCTCGCCGGCTCATGCCTGCTCTTCTGCAGGGGGGCGTGGTCAGCTGCTGCTCAGAATTTTCAAAGACGGGCTTGGAATAAAGCGAAAATGAGCGAAACGAGGCATGTCTAAAAAATGATCTGTTTGGTATTTTGAAAAATAAAATGTATAAATATACCTTATATAGGTATGGTCATACACTATATCATTTCAATATAGCATGATAGGTCTCCTTTAAGGTAGGCTGACTTAGTAATGGTCTTAATGTGACTGTTTCAATTCATTTCTGAAACTGTGACTGCACCTATAGTTCTCTGGCTTTTTCTGTTGTTTTGAAGAAAGGGTATTTAAGAACCACAAGGGAGGTTCTGGAGCTTATAGGAGATCTCGGTCCTTTCTCCACAATCCCATAAGACACAGGCAGGCATGGTGTGATTCTGAGTATTTCTATTGCACTCTCACAGCAGGAGTAGCCACCATGACCTGAAATATTATGGCCTGCCGTGACCGTCTCTGCCCTCTCCTGAGCTCTGTTGCTGAAAACTAATTGACTCAGGGTATGTGTGGTCATGCAGTCAACACATTTTTCAAAGGCTCACCATTGTAAGATTTCCAGTACAGCAGTTTCACTCCTCTAGTCCAATAATGTGAGTGAGCTGCACTGATTTAGAGCCATTAGCTTGTATTGGGAACTTCAGGCGAGTCCTTCAACCACACAAGGAGAGACCAAATGTGGGGTTAACTTACTGCTTATTCTTTTGAATGACTTTGTATTTCATAGTCCTACCATAGACTGTAGTCCAACCCACCTTTTGTTCAAAAGCAGTCCTTATCTCTCTTGCTGCAAACATTTTCAGAATGCAGTCTTTTTATTTGATTACACATTTATTTGAATTGGCAATGGACGGATACGTACCCAGATGAAGTTTATCAAACTATCAATATGAGTATTGATGTAGTACTTTTGGTTTTTGCAGAAAGAGTTGTCAATACGAATGAAGTGATGCTGCGATAGAACTCTTTGTGTGAGCAGCTGCAATTTCCGCAAAGTTCACATACTTGCAAGCATTCTTCACACGGAGCGTATACGGAGGACCAAAAGATATATCTGTGCCTGACCATTTCTGTCACTCTGAGAATCAGGCAGTGATTTCCACCTGTCTTGTGAAAGGGTTGGAACTTTTCTCCTAAGATCTCTTTTTAAAATTCTCCACCCAACATCTTCTATCCCCTTTCATGTGAACAAACGAGTGCAATAACATGAAGGTCTTTAAGGAGACACTCCCACTCGTAGAATTCGATACAAAATACAGACAGACTGTCATTCTGCTTGAATGAAGTTGTGACGACAAGACTTTTACTGACCTTCAAGTCTTTACACACCGTCCACTGACACATTCCAATGTCGTAACTAATGAAACATTTCACTGAATAACGTGGGTACCGAAAGCTGCCTTATTGTGATCATTGAGCTGCTTTGGCTTGTTTTCTTATGTCGATAATGTTGCGGACTAACTAGGCGCTGTGGTCAACGTTCAATGAGTTCAACATTCACCTTGGTTTCTGCTGACCTTTGAAGTTCCTCAGTTTCACTACAGAGGTCCAGGAGAAAAGACAATACCTCACATTCATGGTTATCAGGTATTGAGTCTGACGTCTGCAATCCGAACTTCTTCATTAGTTGGAGTCTAAATGTTGCTTTTTATGCTGGATAATTATGTATTTGCTATGATCAAAGATTACCTCGAAAATCAGACCTTTAAATGGTCATATCCTCCGAATGGAGCATTAACTGTGAAGTGAACTTAATAAGTCTACCTAAGGACTGTGTTAATGGGAAACTCTTTAACGACACTGAGGTGGATGCACCCTGAGAGATGGGGGGGGGGGGGGTGAAGAAGACGGAGTCAGAGAATGGAGAGAGGCTGATGATAACCATCGTTACGTTTTGATGCCATTAGATGGCGGTGGGTCTTTTGACCATACACAGCTCTTATTATAGCCACCCGATTAGCTGCTAAGGACACAATTAAGGCCTAAAGTTAAATAGACTATTAGATGAAGAGGACTGTTTAAGTTAAAGCTGGGAGCATTTAGCTGATAAGAGGTAATGATGTGTTGAAGTTCAGGACAAAGCTCAGTGCATTTGCTGTGAACGGTATTGATGATGTCTCTTTGTCTGTGCTACAATCTGTCCATCTCTGTTGAAGGACACAAATGTTTTTCTTCAAATGATTGTTAATCATTAAGACAATCTGTTGGCTTTAGAATGTAACACAAACCATCCATTTCTGTAATACCTTTAAGAGTTATAGGATGTCTGATGCTAGCTTGCATCAGCAGATAAAATAGATCAAAAGCTTTCTAGCATAGAAGCTAAATGTCTCGTAAAAGCCTTTGAGGTGGGAGAGGTGACAGCAGCGTGAAAGACAAGGGTTTGTAAAAGAAATGTGAATTCAAGAAAGGCTACAGATGAGAGGTTTAACTGTCTCTACTGTCGGCCCGGAGGGGGGAAAGAATAACATTAATAGGCTTCTAGAGCTATAGGCGTTAAAGGAATAGTTCAACATTTTGAAAGAGGACATATTCTGTACGCAGGGATTTGAGTCTCTGCAGACCATTGACATGCACAGAAACCTATAGAACACACTACTGGAGAGGAACAACCCCACAAGCAGAGTAGGGCCTCCTTCATATGCTAATAGCTGTCAGGAATGTGATTAGCCTAGCTTAGCACGAGGAACTTTTTTTAAAATCCGAAACAGCTGATGCACCTGTCAACATGGGTTGTTAGCCTGGGTATAATTGCAGCATGTAGCTTATTGTAACCCCTCGTATGAGTGTAGGTGTTGGCGTGGAGTGGACCGAGCACCACCGGCGTGTTCGTGAGACAGCGTTAGGGGATGGTTGGCAGATTTGGAAACAGGCGGAAATATTCATACGTTCATCATTCATCCATCAGGTCGGTCCAACTTACGTTCTCCTCTCCTTCATCACTCCGCTGTCACCCTTTCCTTGCTCACTCTTTCCATTTCTCCCACCTCCATCCCCCCTTTCCTCTCTCTCTCTCCTTCTCCTTCCATTCCGCTCTTACTTCTGACCTCTGTATTTCTGCATCCTCTCTCCTTCTCATCCATTTCTCTCTCATGACACCATGATCTCCTTACCTCATGTCCTCTTTTCCCCATCATCATATCCCTCCCTTCCCTCCCTCTCTTTCATCTCATCCCCTCATTAACTCCCACACCTTTTGTTATGTCACATAACAGGTTAGTTGAACCGGAATAGTTCAAATAAAAAAAGTTAATTTAAGATGAGATCAAATATACCGTTATTGATCCCTGTTGGTATAGCAACAACATAACAGAGAAACACATGAATGTTATTTACAGATATGTAAACAAGGTTAAATATAAATGTGGAAGGTCGTATGTACAACTTCAATTGAATATAATTGCTATCAACTACCGTGTGAAATCAGCTGACATTACACATTTTATTAAAGTCAACGTTTCATTTGTTTCATTGTGTCTCCCCCCTCTCCCTCCTCTCCCCCTCTCCTTACCTTTCAATCTATCTTTCCCCTCCTTCCAACGCTCTCTTCATCCCTTTCCCTTTTCTCTCTTCCACATTATATCTTCCTCATTTCCCACCTTGGCCAATCCATTCCCCTCAATCTCTCTCTCTTTCCCCCCATGTGTCCATCCTCGTCCTCCCTCTCTCCCTCTCTCCCTCTCTCCCTCCAAAGGGCCTCTGTCCTCCCTGCACTGCATTAAATGCATCATGTCAACAGCTTTCACATATCTGTATTAGGTTAATTGAAAGCAATAATATTACATTTAACTGAGTCAAACTCTGATCAGGCAAAT
>NW_027262197.1:27500-30000 GCF_902827115.2 Pseudochaenichthys georgianus | reverse complement strand
GAAAAGCTACCGCTAAACCTAAGGAGCTCCTTACCCGGTGGATTAAGGACTTTATCAACACCCTGGATTCCAGCCTATCAACGGCACGGGCTGAGGAGGTGGAGTTGCAGCAATCTTTGACTCAAGTTTACTTATCAATACTAAACCAAAATTAAATTATACCTCCTTTGAAAGCCTCGTTTTTAGTCTTACGCATCCGACCTGGAAAACTTTGCAGCCAATCTTATTTGTTACAGTGTATCGTGCACCAGGTCCTTATTCAGAATTCTTATCAGAATTCTGTGAGTTTTTATCAACGTTGGTTCTTAAAACAGACAAAGTAATTATCGTAGGTGACTTTAATATTCATGTTGACGATGATAAAAATGGCCTTACTGTTGCATTTAACTCTATATTAGATTCTGTTGGTTTCTGTCAGAGTGTAAATAAACCAACCCACTGCTATAATCACACTCTCGACCTGTTCTGACTTATGGTATTGAAATTGAGCAACTATTAGTGGAACCGCATAATCCTGCTTTATCCGACCATTTCTTAGTAACTTTTGAAGTACTGTTACTAGACTAAAAAGCATTAGTCAAAAGCTCCTGCAGCAGAAACCTATCTGTTAGTGCTATAGCCACATTTAAGGAAGAGATTCCACCAATACTTAACTCGATAGCATGTCTGCATGTAGGGGAGGAAACAAAATGTACACCACCCCAAATTGATCATGTTGTTGATAGTGCTACAGATGCGCTGCGAATACAATTAGACTCTGTTGCTCCTTTGAAAAAGAAGAAAATAAAACAACATAGATTAGCTCCATGGCATAATGCCGAAACCCGCAAAATAAAGCGAAAGTCGAGACAACTTGAAAGGATATGGCGTTCCACTAAACTTGAAGAATCTCGTTTAATTTGGCATATTACTCTCAATGAATATAAGAAAGCACTGCGTAAAGCGAGAGCAGCCTACTACTCTTCATTAATAGATGAGAATAAGAATAATGCAAGATTTCTTTTCAGCACTGTAGCCAGGCTGACAGAGAGCCACAGCTCGATTGAGCCTTCTATTCCCATAGCACTCAGTAGCAATGATTTTATGTGCTTTTTTAACGATAAAATTGTTACTCTTAGAAACAAAATTAATGACCTCTTGCCTTTGACCAGTATAGTGTTATCAACAGCTCCCGGAAACGTAAGTTCTAATATTACACTAGATAGTAAACTAGAATGCTTTTCAGCCATAAACCTTGAACAATTACATTCAATGATTCTCTCTTCTAAACCATCAACGTGCATGTTAGACCCAATTCCAACTAAGCTGTTGAAGGAAGTTTTTCCATTAATTAGCACTTCTTTATTAAATATTATGAATATGTCTTTATTATCAGGCTATGTTCCACAATCATTCAAAGTAGCAGTGATAAAACCGCTTCTTAAAAAGCACAACCTCGATCCAGAGGTTTTAGCCAACTATAGACCTATTTCTAATCTTCCGTTCCTCTCAAAAATTCTTGAGAAAGCGGTCGCAAAACAGTTGTGTGATTACTTAAAAAACAATGATTTATTTGAAGATGTTCAGTCTGGCTTTAGAACACATCATAGCACAGAGACAGCTCTGGTTAAAGTCACAAATGACATTCTAATAGCCTCAGACAAGGGACTTGTCTCTATTCTTGTTTTGCTCGATCTCAGTGCTGCATTTGATACTATCGACCATGATATCCTATTGCAAAGACTAGAGCACTTAGTTGGCATACAGGGAACTGCTTTAGGCTGGTATAGGTCCTATCTATCTGAACGCTCTCAGTTTGTACGTGTTAACGATGAATCTTCCACGCAAACCAAAGTTAGCCATGGAGTGCCACAGGGCTCAGTGCTCGGACCTATTTTGTTCACATTATATATGCTTCCGTTAGGCAATATTATAAGGAATCATTCTGTAAACTTTCATTGTTATGCGGATGATACTCAACTATATTTATCAATCAAGCCTGATGAAATTAATCATCTAAATAAAATTCAAGACTGCCTCAAGGACTTAAAAACGTGGATGACCTTAAACCTTTTGATGTTAAACACGACCAAAACTGAAGTTATTGTACTTGGCCCGAAGAATCTACGAAACAAATTATCTAAAGATATACTAACTATGGATGGCATTCATTTGGCCTCCAGTGAGACTGTAAGGAATCTTGGTGTTATATTTGATCAGGATTTATCCTTTAACGCCCACATAAAATCAATTTCAAGGACCGCCTACTTCCATCTACGTAACATTGCAAAAATCAGGCATATCTTGCCTCAAAACGATGCAGAGAAACTAGTCCATGCATTTGTTACTTCTAGGCTGGATTATTGTAACTCTTTATTATCAGGGAGTACCAAGAAGTCAATCAAGTCGCTTCAGCTGATTCAAAATGCTGCGGCTCCTGTACTAACCAGAGTTAGGAAAAGGGACCACATTACTCCTGTTCTGGCTGCCTTACACTGGCTCCCTATAGAACACAGGATAG
>NW_027262197.1:0-22500 GCF_902827115.2 Pseudochaenichthys georgianus | reverse complement strand
CCATCAGGACAGGCTCAGGGTCCACAGGAAGCTGCATCAGGACCATCTCAGGGTCCACAGGAAGCTGCATCAGGACAGGCTCAGGGTCCACAGGAAGCAGCATCAGGACCATCTCAGGGTCCACAGGAAGCAGCATCAGGACTGGCTCAGGGTCCACAGGAAACCTCATCAGGACCGTCACAGCGTCCACAGGAAGCTGCATCAGGATAGGCTCAGGGTCCTCAGGAAGCTGCATCAGGACAGTCTCAGGGTCCACAGGAAGCTGCATCAGGACAGGCTCAGGGTCCTCAGGAAGCTGCATCAGGACAGTCTCAGGGTCCACAGGAAGCTGCATCAGGACAGGCTCAGGGTCCACAGGAAGCTGCATCAGGACAGGCTCAGGGTCTACAGGAAGCTGCATCAGGACAGGCTCAGGGTCCACAGGAAGCTGAGCCAAAGAGGCGGAGCCGAGGCGGGACCTGCTGCCTCCGAACTGGAAGTAAACAGAGCTAGCTCAGGCTAAGAAGCTAAGCTAACATGACCTACATGCATACCAAGTTACTGCTAACAGTGTCGTTCCCCTATATAAACGTTACATTCATAATCAAATGAGACAATCTGCAAGAGAATTAGCTATATTTTGTTATTCTTAATGCTTGTCATTCACACGTTGTGAAAAGACGGACTCCACCGCCCGGAGCTAACGGAGCCGCAGTGGGCTAGCTCCGGGACGCCGGCTGGAGCTAGCTCCGTTAGCTCCGGCGGCCACCACTGGGATGGGTCCCCTATTAACATTTGCTCCCGTTTAGCATTATGGGCGTCATAGCCATAGACCAGAGATGGGCAAATGGCGGCCCACGGGCCGCATGCGGCCCCCACCTCCTCTTTTTGTGGCCCTCAGATTAATTTATAAACAACGTAATTAATTTTTTTTGTACTTGTAGTACTGATACCGTCCACTAGACTCCTAGTTACGTCGCGAGCTGCGTAGATGATTTAAAATAGCGCGAAATAATCTGTGACGCATTTGTGTGTATTGTGTTTGTTTCCCGGGGAAACCCTCATAAGAAACACCGGCTGTTGTTATGCCTGCTGTGACGTTAAGTTGCCTCTTGTAATTATGCCTTTACAAGCTTAAAAGTTGTTTTTATCATCTGAATTTGGCGAAACAAGTTTAATATTCTCAAAACCAAGACTTTGTTTATTTGAAATCAATGCCGTCATATTTGAAACCCTGCCGTCCGTGTTATCTATGATTACTACGCTTTTCATTCATAATTTCAGCGGGAGGGAGGGAGCGGCGCTGAGGAACAGCAGAGTGCGGGCTGACAGGTGTCTGTGTGGAGACTCCCCTTATTGTGGAATAAGGGGAATGCAGAGACTGGCTACAAGTGTTTTAGGTTCAAGTTAGACAACTAATGTCTGGGTTAGTGTTCATGACTTAATGTGTATGTCATCTAATGGTTAATCTCAATACACACACATTTTCCGTGCTTTCCAATAGTTTAAAATAGTTTTATTCCACTGTTTAATAACCTGTTCAATACAAACATGCCACTTGTAAAAATGAAATAACATTTCTGTGAACTGATATTTGTTTAGTGAGCTTATTAGAGGATGTTCCCATTTTTTGGGGATGTTCCCTTTGATTGTAAAATGTCAATGAAGATGTCAGACTTAGTATATTTGTTAATTACATGCCCATCCCTGCCATAGACTATAAAAGTCTTACCCAAGGCTGAATCATAAACTAAAATGTCCTTAGCTGGCTAATAAGTAACAAGCTAAGCTACCAAGCACACAAACACCTGCGAACGGGGTTAACATGTATAATATTATCATTTTAGACCTCTTGGAAGTTCTGTTAGTACATTCAAGCGCACAGCACGACATTTTAATTGTCTGGTATTTGTAACAATATTCCCTAAAAGGCACAATCACCACGAACACGGCTAAAGCTAAAGGGTCAAGTACAGTACTATGACTAACTAACGTTGTAGCCTCTATGGTTGTAGCCTAGCAGAGTGGACAAGTTGCTGTTAGCTGACAGTGACGGTACGTCCACACAGCAGCTTCAGAAGAATCTTCCACCGCTTCCAACGCTTCTCTGCCCATTGACTTTGAATGGGGATGATGTCACTTTGCCTCGCTTTTCGCCGAACTGCATTGTGGGGGAGCGAAGCGAAGATTTCCAGGATGTCCAGGATTTCCAGGATTCCAAAGTTGAGCAATGTTCAACTTTTGAAGCTGAGCTGGAAGCGCCAGCCAATCAAACACGTTTATGCAAATCTGACAGTAGAAGCGCTAGCCAATCAAACCGCGTGTAAGCAGGGAGAACCAGACCGCAGTTCCTTTCCTCATATTCCAAACGAGAAATTACGGTAGTAAATCACCCGGTTCTTTACGACCAGAACTATTAACGGGATACAAACCGGAGGAACCAGGCATGGAGGGAGGTGGCAGAGACAGTGGGGGAAACTGGTAGGTTTTCGCCTGTTTGGGGAGTTTATATATATATATATATATTGCTCGCATAAAATCCCCGTTTTTTTTGCTTTGTATGTCGGGGGCGGGAGATTCATGTGATTGGTTGTTGGTCGCATTGCTCGCAAAAAATCCCCAAGCTGTCAGACACGCCCAGCTCCAAGATTTTCAAGATTTTTGAAAAGCTGCTGTGTGGACGTACCGTGAGGCATGTACGTGTCCATCAACGTGACCATACCCTAATTTATGCAAACACTTTAAGACCTAATATAAATAAAAGGGTCGTGTTAGAAAACAATTCACTCACCGATTCATAATCATGAAGGTGGAATCTAACTATATCGATAATAATATTTATTGCATCCATGGGTAGAAACATGTTTTTTTCTGCTGTAAAGTTGGGCATTTTAACATGGGGGTCTACGGAAATTGCTCCTTTCTGCAGCCAGTCCCTAGCGGCCCATGTATGAACTGCAGTGTGTGACACTTCCGTATTGGCTTCCCGGCTGTTCCCCAGAGTTTGCCGCTTGATCAGGACCATCTCAGGGTCCACAGGAAGGCAAGGCAAGTTTATTTATATAGCCCCTTTCAGCACCAGGCAATTCAAGGTGCTTTACAAAAATGAAAGACATTCAGATAAAGGCATTTAAAAACAGTAAAAGATAATAAAAGAAACATTAAAAGAAAAACAAAAAATTAAAGACATTAAGAAAATGGCATTTAAAATCAGTCATTAAAAAGAAAAGCTAATAAAATAAACATTAAAAGATAAAAGTTACAGTGCAGTCTAAGATATGAATAGTTCAATTATTTCGGTTCTTGATTTTTTATTTATTCACAGAACCTCCCTTTGGAAATCCGAACATTTCCGTCCCGATAGTTAATTTAGACTGATTGTTTTCACCATGTTATGCTCGCATGACATCCACAATCGGAAGACCTGAGAGATCTGGATGGTTCATAATTTAGCAGGAGGTCAGAAATGTATTTTGGGCCTAAACCATTCAGTGCTTTATAAACCAGCAGCAGTATTTTGAAATCTATTCTTTGACACACAGGAAGCCAGTGTAAAGACTTCAGAAAAGGAGTGATGTGATCCACTTTCTTAGTGTTAGTGAGGACTCGAGCAGCAGCGTTCTGAATCAGCTGCAGCTTCCTAATAGATTTTTTAGTGAGACCTGTGAAGACACCATTGCAGTAGTCCAGTCTACTGAAGATAAAAGCATGGACAAGTTTTTCCAAATCCTGCGGTGACATACGTCTTTTAATCCTAGATATATTCTTTAGGTGATAGTAGGCTGATTTAGTAACTGTTTTAATGTGACTGTTGAAACTCAGGTCAGAGTCCATGACTACACCTAGATTTCTGGCTTTATCTGTTATTTTGAACATTGCAGACAGAAGCTCAGCGCTAACTTTTATACGTTCTGACTTGGCTCCAAAAACCATTACCTCAGTTTTATCTTTGTTTAATTGGAGAAAGTTCTGACACATCCAGTCATTGATTTGTTCAATGCACTTACTCCGTGTTTGAGTTGGAGCATAGTCTCGTGGTGAAATTGTTACGTAGATTTGTGTAGCTATGGTAACTTATTTTGTTGTTTTTCATTTTCTGAGCCAGTGGTAGCATGTAGATGTTAAATAGAAGAGGCCCCAAGATGGAGCCTTGAGGAACCCCACATGTCATATTTGTCAACTCAGATGTGTATGTACCTATAGAAACAAAGTTGTTTCTGTCCTTTAAGTAGGATTCAAACCAATTTAGAACTGTTTCCGAAAGTCCCACCCAGTTTTCCAGTCGGTCTAGTAATATGCCGTGGTCAACAGTGTCAAACGCAGCACTGAGATCTAATAATACTAACACTGAAGTTCTGCCACTGTCTGTCTTTAAGTGGATGTCATTGAAGACCTTTACAAGAGCAGTCTCAGTGCTGTGGTTTGGACGAAAGCCTGACTGGAACACTTCGAAACAGTTACTTAAATGCAAGAAATTACTCAACTGTTGAAAAACCACTTTTTCAATGATTTTACCTAGAAATGGAAGGTTTGATATGGGCCTGTAATTGTTCTTACTACTTATTACTGAAGCATCTAGATTATGCTTTTTTAAGAGCGGTTTAATGACTGCAGTTTTCAGGGCCTGTGGAAAAACACCTGAGTGAAGAGATTTGTTTACTATATGAAGTAGATCTGAGGCCATGCAAGGCAAAACATCTTTGAAAAATCCTGTTGGAATAATATCAAGGCAGCAAGTGGAGGACTTCAGAAGTTGTATAATGTCCTCTAGGTTTTTATCATTAATCTGATGGAATTGTGTCATGATGTCTGAATTGATATTAGGTGGACACAGAGACAACACATTTGCTGTTCCTGATTCAGAGGCACTGACTGCTTGTCTGATTTTCTGAATTTTGTCAGTGAAGAAGGCAAAATCATTGCACGCCCTGGTGGATAGAAATTCAGAGGCTACTGACACTGGGGGGTTAGTTAGTCTGTCGACGGTAGCAAACAAGGCACGTGCGTTGTTTTGGTTTTTGGTAATGATGTCAGAGAAGAACGATTGTCGTGCGTTTTTCAATTCCAAATTATAAAGGCCAAATCTCTCTTTATAGATTTCAAAGTGAACCTGGAGATTTGTTTTTCGCCACCTGCGTTCAGCTTTTCGACATTCTCTTTTTTCTGTTTTCACCGTCATGGCCTTTCTCCATGGAGATATTTTCTACCCAGTCACTTCCTTTACCTTAGTTGGAGCAATGGCATCTATAACATTTTTAATTTTTGAATTAAAATGATCTACTAGCTCAGGAAGCTGCATCAGGACAGTCTCAGGGTCCTCAGGAAGCTGCATCAGGACCGTCTCAGGGTCCACAGGAAGCTGCATCAGGACAGTCTCAGGGTCCACAGGAAGCTGCATCAGGACCATCTCAGGGTCCACAGGAAGATGCATCAGGACAGTCTCAGGGTCCACAGGAAGCGTGTCCGAAAATAGTGTCCGAAAATAATCACGGCAGCATTTAGCTGAGTATCTGCCGGTAGAATTCTCCTGCATGAGCTCTCCTCTCCCCTCTCTTTTTAAAGCTGACCCAGAATCAGCACTTCTCTAACAGGGCTGAAATAGAGGGGTATGAGGCTACAATGGGTGATCTGTTTGAGAAAAACAGTTAATAGACATGTTTTTATATATCTGAGACCTATATGACTAAAAGTAGTACAATAGGAGACGTTTAAATAGACTGGGTTATGCTGAAATGGAAACGGAATCAGACTGTAAATAATGGCTACCTGAAAGGAAGGAAAAAGCATTGATTGTCAAAAGCGATAATCCCAGGTTTAACCCTGCTGTGTGACACTCAGCTTGGTGGCAGTCGTCCATCAGAGGACTCAGATGTCCCCGACCACTGCTTCCTGAAACACACACTGTCCCATTGATGCAGCCTGTGTGTGCTGTGTGATGATGGCGCTCACTAATCCCTGCTGATGTGGTTAATGTGCGGTGCATCGTGGAGAGGACTAATTCCTGGCAGGTAATTGAAAGAGTCTCATTAGAGCGTTCCTGCTGTGATCAGCGAGAGATAATTAATTATGAGAGAACGTGGCATGAGCCGTGTGTGTGTGTGTGTGTGCGTGCGTGTGTGTCTCTGTGTGTGGTCGACTGAGTTGTTGTACATTGTACCAAAACATTGTTAGCTTGTGCAGGGGCAAATACTGTGATCCAAGCTAACACACACACACACACACACACACACACACACACACACACACACACACACACACACACACACACACACACACACACACACACACACACACACACACACACACACACACACACACACACACACACACACACACACACACACACACACACACACACACACACACACCGATCTCTAGTGATGCATTGAAAGGATGTAATGAGCAGCATCTGATTACTGCCACTAATTAAGAAAACACACACAGTGGTCGCCTCATCATTCTGTCACCGCTCTGTCTGCAGGATCTCTGTCATCTCAAAGGTTAGCGCTTCCTCTGGAACTAAAGTTCTCTTAGGGGAGCGTCTCAACTCACAGCCACACACACACACACACACACACACACACACACACACACACACACACACACACACACGCGCGCGCGCGCACACACACACACACACACACACACACACACACACACACACACACACACACACACACACAATTGTAATGGATCAGATAAGTTATTTTCTGGGAATGTTTTTTACAAAGTGGTATTTACCCGTGCAGAAGTATTTACCACAGCCACTGGTGGAAAGTACTTAAGTACATTTACTCAAGTGATAATGACTACTTAAGTACTTCAGTACTTATCACCACATTTATTTGATCAAATTAGGTACAGTATAGATCATTTGCAGATTTATATTTTTATTACAAAAAGGAAGTCAACTCATTCCTTTTGATGTACTCTTATGGATTAAGATACTCAGTAAGAAATCATGAGTGAGCTCCACCTTTACAAGCTGCACAATGAAACTAACAAAAAACACATTCATTGATTATTTATTGGATTCCAGGGACATAATATAGATGATTTAAAAATGGCCATTCTAAACTACTTGTGGTACTTTTAGAGTATATTTTGATGCTAAAATTGTTTTACTTATACTTAAGTAACTTTTTGAATGCCAAACCATTACTGGCAACAGAGTACTTCTACACTGCGGTATTATTACTTTGACCATAAATATCTGAGTATTCTGCCACCATTGACCCCAGTGAAACAGAGTGTCCAGTGATTTTGGACAATATTCTGAACAGGGTTTTAAAAGTACAGGTGTCATGTTTACCTGTGAAAGCGTCCACTATTTATATATACACTGAACAAAAATACAAACGCAACACTTTTGTTTTTGCTCCCATTTTTCATGAGATGAACTCAAAGATCTAAAACATTTTCTATATACACAAAACAAGGCAGTATCTGGTGTGAGGGGTAGGGGTAGGGTTAGGGGTAGGGTTAGGGGGGTAGGGTTATGTTGTGAATCGAGTGGCCCATGGTGGTGGTGGGGTTATGGTATGGGCAGGCGTATGTAATGGGCGACGAACACAGGCCACTCGATTCACAACATTACCCTAACCCTAACCCTACCCCTACCCCTAACCCTACCCCTACCTCTCACAACAGATACTGCCTGGTTTTCTGACCCCCCCAGACCCCCCCAATAAAGAAAAACGGCCTTTTATTGTGGCCAGCCTAAGGCACACCTGTGCAATAATCATGCTGTCTAATCAGCATCTTGATATGCCACCCCTGTGAGGTGGGATGGATTATCTCGGCAAAGGAGAAGTGCTCACTATCACACATTCTTTCAGATTTGTGAACAATATTTGAGAGAAATGGTTATTTTGTGTATATAGAAAATGTTTTAGATCTTTGAGTTCATCTCATGAAAAATGGGAGCAAAGACAAAAGTGTTGCGTTTATATTTTTGTTCAGTGTATATACAAAATAAAAAAATAAACACATTGTTTTTGTTTTTCTTGTTTGTATTGAATACAAGCTGCATTCACAAACAAGGAAACAACAACAATGTAGGGGAGATGACATTCCCATAAAAAAAAATACAAGAATAAAATAACAGTAAAAACACTAATGAGATAAAAACAAAAGAGCCAAACAAAAAAATTAAGAACGAGAAAAGAAGTAAAAGAAAAAAGGGCAATCGGGAATTGCTTCAACAGTTCAGATAACTAAGTTGACCCCCCACTGTCCGACAACCCAAAACACACCATGACATGCCGAGCGTATCGATTATCCATACAGGCCCATCTTCATTACAGCTGATTGCTTTCCATCTAGTGTTGGAACCCTTTCAGGCAATCTATTTGAAACACCTTCCATTCACATCACTCCTTGATTGAGTTCTACAAATATGTATTTTACCTAGAAGAAGAAGAATTTAATTTGTTGACTTTTGTCATAAAGAAGCCCAAATAAAAGACTGAAAGCTGCACTGAAAAAACTGAACCGTTGACTTTAATTAAATGTATTATGTCAACAAATTTGACCTAACTGAATTTGGTTAGTTGGAAGCAATAATATGAAGTTAAACCTAATACTTTATGTATTGTATTGATTTAAACCGTATTCAGTTATGTGCAATCTATTGGCCTGATTCATTAAAGCTTCAGTTTCCAGTGTGTAAAGGCGTCCACTCTTTGATCCGTGTGTTTCGAGTAGGGTTCTTTACCTCCATGCAGTGGTTGGCTGTATTTACATGTGAATGTTCCGGCAGAGTGTGGAAGTGAGCGTGCACGTGCCTGTCCTCTCTATAATAGCCACGCTGCTATCAGCCATAGCCTCTCACAGCTACTGCGGGACAACCAATTCCCTTTATCAGCTGCTGATAACAGGCTTTAGCTGCGCTGCCTCCCCACGTACACACAGGCCGCTAAATAACTAATTAGCTCCTCTGTGGGGGGGCGGGGGGCTGACCCACCACTCTGACAAAGGCATTCAGCATTTTAATGTAAAAAAATGAAATCAATAAAGGCGTGGGGCGTCGGGCAACTAGCAAGCAGCCCCCTCTTAACATTAACAATTATAGTGATTAACAGTGATACCCAGAGCTCATTATTCACCGCCGGGCGAGCGAGAGGGGAGAGATAAGCTTGTTTATTGGAGAGGGCCCTTTTCACAAGGTGCAGTCGTTCATCATTTGGGATGAGAGGAGGGGGGAGGGGGCGGGGTGGTGGGATGCGGTGGGGGGTGCGGGGGTTGAGGGGCACCACAATTAAAAACACACTATGACCTTGTGGCTGGAAGGACCTGCAGAGGTGGAACATTTCAACAGAGAGGGGGGGCAGAGTCCTGGCCTTCCAGAGACATCATCATCCTCTTCATCATCTTCACCATCACCATCACCACCATCATCATCATCATCATCATCATCATCATCATCATCATCATCATCATCATCATCATCATCATCATCATCACAAGTTACTGATACTGACGGCTTCTCAGCTGCCATTTAGAGAGGATGCTCTGTATAACGTTGCTGCAGGGTCCGGTGTTTCTGAACAGCGTGCCAGTCACTTTCACGCAGCAGCACAACATTGTGAAATGGTTTTTATTTTGATCACAGATGCATTCTTGGGGCAAAGATTGGCAGGTCGATCATGTTGCATACGACAACAAAAACGACATTTGCTATTTCTAGAATATAATAACACAGAAGGTTAGAGGCTTACTTGTAACTGCATTATACTGAATATGAGTTATGATGTTGTTAATAATAATAATAACCCTTTGCATAATTGGAAATTATTTTCTAAAGCTCCCAGAATGTAATGAGCAATCTATGAATACATTGTTGTTGTTGTTGTTGTTGTTGTTGTTGTTGTGTTTTTATGCATTTGATTGTAAAGGAAGAGGTTCTTTATTCCGAGGAGAGTTCATTTTGCCTCAGAACACACCTCTTTGAAGCATCAGGGATATCACCGGGGTCTGATGGGTGTTGGTGTTCTTTCCTGACTCCCAAAGCCCACCGTGCTTACATCTGTTTTCTGAGTGCTTTGCGTACATTTATTTGAGATCCAATGATAGGAGAGTTCTAATTGGGTCTCACACTGAGACCGTCCACCAACCTCCCCCCCCATCAGTCCATGCCGCCAGTCTAATGAACATTGCTTCACTCTGTCTCTGCGCCCCTCTCACTGGAATCCAAGCTGAGCTCTTGAAGCTTCCAAGGCTTCCAAAGTGAGGAACTGTACCCTGCAGGGGTAGGGTTAGGGTTAGGGTAATGTTGTGAATCGAGTGGCCTGTGTTCGTCGTCCATTACATATGCCTGCCCATACCATAACCCCACCACCACCATGGGCCACTCGATTCACAACATTACCCTAACCCTAACCCTACCCCTAACCCTAACCCCTACCCATACCCCTCACACCAGATACTGCCTGGTTTTCGGACCCCCCCAGACCCCCCCAATAAAGCAAAACTGCACGCTTCAGAGTGGCCTATTATTGTGGCCAGCCTAAGGCACACCTGTGCAATAATCATGCTGTCTAATCAGCATCTTGATATGCCACACCTGTGAGGTGGGATGGATTATCTCGGCAAAGGAGAAGTGTTCACTATCACAGATTTTTTCAGATTTGTGAACAATATTTGAGAGAAATGGTTATTTTGTGTTTATAGAAAATGTTTTAGATCTTTGAGTTCATCTCATGAAAAATGGGAGCAAAAACAAAAGTGTTGCGTTTATATTTTTGTTCAGTGTATATCACAATGCCTAAAGTTTCCCAGAGTGACAACAGATGTATTCAGTTTTAAAATCGTATTATGTAGTTGAGTTGGTGATTAGATACAAAATAATTATCAACAGATGTTTAATAGCTTTAAAGCCGATAGGTAGGATCGCTTGTGGGTTGTTTGAGACATTTTAAATGGTAAATAGACTGCATTTATAAAGCACTTTTCCAGTCTTTACGACGCCTCAAAGCGCTTTGAACTCCAAGTCAGCATTCACTCCTTCACACACATCACTCAGAGGCCGACAGACAAGGTGCACCTGCTCATTGAGACTAACATTCACACACTGCTGGCCACCAGCAACCACTCGGGGCGAAGCATCTCGTCCAAGAACACATGGTGACTGCAGGGCTGGGGATGGAACCCCTGACCTTCCAGCTGGAGGACCACATTTCATACGAGCTATGACATATTCTATACATCACCATTGTTTGTGGTTGGGCTGAACACGTCATGGACTCATTGTTTCTCATTGATAACTCTTGAAATGTCATTCCTGATGTGCTGTCGCTAGTGTAAAGAACACTCTAGATGTCTTTCGTCAGAGATAACAGACATGTTTCTGTGTTTGGCGGCTCTCCTTTTAGCTCTGGGTTTATTCATGAAAAAAGACCGTTTTTGGTTGAGAAAGAACTTTGAGTTCCTTGTTGAAGTAGTACTACCCGCCTCACATGAAACAAGTGTCAGTCCATGCAGGGCCCATCAGCTTTAATTGGTGCTAATTAAACACATCTTTTCATTAGCATAAATACTGTTTGATTTCAGGAGGAGGTCCCCCCCCCCCCCCCCGGCTCAGTGTTCATTCGGTCCTTTCATTAATCCCTCCTCCTCCCTCTGCACTCCAGCACTGTGGATGCTTAATGAGCCATAACATATCATTCAGAAATGATAGTGGTCTGAGAGAGATGTGGAGGGAGAGGAGGACAAAGACACTTTACTGTCAGCACTGTTTCCATATCAGGGATATCTCCTCTGCAGGTCAGCCCAGGTTCAACACATCACATGATCAGACACAGACTGAGTGTCGGATAAGTCAAACGTCTTTTGTCATGTCCTTTTGATCCAGGACATCCGTTTTTTTAAAACAGGCTATTTCCACCTGAAATGATTTGAAGAAAGTTCCCTGGGATCACTTCAGGCTGTGTCTCCTCCAGCTGCAGGTTGATGTTGTCATGGTTTCCCAGGATCACACACTTGTAAACCCCAAACCTAGTGCTATACCTGTTCCTTTCAGAAAGGTGTTGTGGCACACAGCACTGATAACAATTCTAGCAAATGTTTGATGATAGGTCAAGTCGAATGAAGCAGATCTATAGGCCCAGGTTCCTTCCATCAATGCTTCTGATATGTTGAAAGAGAAGCAAAAGTAGTGCAATGGAAACATATATTTATTTGAGCTTTACATATCATAAATGAAGAATAGGTGTAGGTGTCTGCCACGGAGCACACCTTCTGCCATTACCCACAACTCCCATGGAGGCATCGTTTCATGGTGGACCTTCAGGGTTGGCCTACACAAAGACATGACCACTGACGCACTGTAAAACATCCAGTCAGAAGTAGTTATTACATAGAAGTGATATTCTGTTGGCAGCTCAGTCTGCATAATAATGAGCCATGTGCTTCTGTTGGTTGTGGGGAGAGTGTCATGTATTCATGGAGCTAGCATGGTGCTAGCATGGTGCTAGCTGGATTCGTATTCAAACCACAACCAATTCAAACTATAGTTTTTTACGTTATATAATATTTTAGACGAGAGATAAAGGAAAGAAACCCTGACTGATAAAGTATCCTAGTACTGTGTGAGTGTATCCACAATACACTGCCCCTATAAACAGTTACATGTATACAACATTGTATGTATTATATACTGTCATTGTGATATGGTAATCATTGGGCAAGTCTGGTTCAGGCACTTCATGTTGTTTTTGTACAGACACTTAATGAAGCCCCATTGAAGTGATTTAGACTCAGAGAGAGTGTGTGATTCCATCTCTTCCCACTCATTTCTCATGGATATCATTATTGAACAGGCAGTGAGGATATATGCTGTTCAGAAAAAGAAAAGAGAGAGAGAAAGAAAGCAGACACAGCTGTTCTATGACTCTGATGTGTTCACTGGCTCTCAATGGGCCACATTATGCAGCTGAATGCACTGATGTGTTCTGCCCCCCACCTGCTGCAACCCTGAGTGAAGGCTGGCCAGTGCACCAGCCAATGGGGTGAGAGTGATGGTATTTCAACTCAAACTGGAACTGTGCTGCCCTTTGTGTTCTGATACTCATGATGGAGGGAAGCAAGAGATGCCCAGCCGAGTCTTCACCCTTTGAAAGGTGTACGACAGGGGTGTCAAACTCAATTTCATCGCGGGCCACATTCGCATAAAGGTTGCACTCAAAGGGCCGGTTGTAACTATATAAATATATAATATATATAAAATAATGTATTATATTACATTATTGCCTCTGAATTGGATTATTATCGGATAGGGTAATAACTTAGTAATTAACTAGGTCTGAAAGCAGAAGTCCAGGGCAAATAATTGCAAGTCTCTTCAGTGCGCATGTCACAAAACGAGATGCATTGTGGGACATGTAGTTTATGGGCAACCTGCTTCTGTAAAGCGGCATTTAACCGTATAATTAAAGTATTATATTCTTTGCAAGCTCTTGCGGGGCCACATCAACTGAAGTCGCGGGTTGGATTTGGCCCCCGGGCCTTGAGTTTGAGACCCCCGGTGTAGGAGAAGAACAAACATTTCTACTATGTATAACTGTAGTTCAAAGTGATTTGATACACTCCTCCAAGCCGAGGCCGGCTGATTGACAGTCGGCAGCCTTCCAAATCCTATCCAATGCAGTCTGCCCCCCTTCACCTGTGTCGTGACAGGCGGTCTAGATTCCACTGCTAACACCTTTTCCTTCAGTTACAGGGTTTCACCATGAGATGGGGCCTTCACGAGGACACAGAGTCCCCGTAAAGTACAGCTTTTTGTAATCGTTTATGTCACAGTATGTTTTCTACACATACATATTTGTGACAGCATGAACCTGATTTTCAGTTTGGAGATGTCACTATTTAGTCAATACTGCACTCACCATGATACAGATTCAAGTGGGATTCTATGTATTTTTATACTTTTTAATCTGAACAGGAAACACATTTGATTTGATGTCCAGGGATCTTTTCCCCTTCAAAGTAGAGGCTCCAATTTCCCCACGTTGATTACTTTCAAGTGAATTCTTACATTTCTTAAAATTAACAATAAAATAAATCAGAGACAAATGTCTCGAGGACAAAATCATGGAAATTAGCAAGAGGAAGAATATGAATGATAACACAAGATTGTTAAGCATACTGTATTAGCACTAACAGTATGCACATTCATTCAATACAAACATCTTATAACTGATTCAATCAATTCAAATCAATAAATAATATGAATCTGCTCACCTCGATATATCTTTATTCTAAAGGTTATTTTGATATATAATGTATAGCCTGATTTGAATCATATTTTTTCATTCATCTTATTCATATTAAAAAGCATTGGTACGCAGTGGAACAGATATTTGTTTCTTACTGAATGCGATACGCTCATCTTTAAGTCAATACAATCAGTTTAAAATTGATATTGTGAGTCAAGTCATTGATATTGTGTCGTCAATAATGAGAACTACAGTACTTTGAATTATTATTCTAATGTGTAGCATCTGTGGTCTTCCCGACCCGGTGGTGAAATGGGGCAATAAGTCAAAGTATTTGTGCTATCCAGCTGATTAAAACACACACACACACACACACACACACACACACACACACACACACACACACACACACACACACACACACACACACACACACACACACACACACACACACACACACACACACACACACACACACACACACACACACACACACACACACACACACACACACACACACACACCATGTATACATCACTTCAGGGGACATTACATTGACTTACATGTATTTCCTGGAGACTTATCCTAACCATAACCAACATATGCCTAACCCTAACCCTAACCCTAACCCTAACCCTAATCCTAAACCTAACCAAGTCTTCAGTTGGAGGAATTATTGTGTTTCACATTAGCCTGTATCAAATCTGTTATATAAGCCCACCATTTGATCATTTCTTTAATCAAAGGCTCACATGTGTACATTGTATAAACAGTAAATAAAAGCTAAGCCCTGCGATCTACGGAGGCCTGCTCCCACCTGTAGAATACGGCTGTACTGGAGAGGTTTTTACCCCGGAGTCGTCACGGAGAGACGGAGTGGATCCACGCTTCGGGCTTGGCCTGCTTCCACCGGGCGTGTGCTGCTGTGCGGAGGAGGATTTTACCACCGCTGGGGCCTGCTTTCCACCTGTCCTGGTTCTGCTGTTGCAGAGGCCTGCTTTCACCCCGGGGATACCACGGAGGGACCGGAGCGCTTCCACGCTGCTGTTTTCGCCTGTCCTTTGCTGCTGTGCTGATTTTGCTCCAGGAACATCGCAGATTCTGTGTGCTGGTCTGGGAAAATGGCCCATATCGGGATTCTGCTGTGCCTGTTAACTGTTTTGGACTATGAGAAGATCTCTAGTCATTCTGAGCAGTCTACTGGATTCAGGTCTGTTCTGCCACCTGCTGTACGTGAAGCGTCTGGAGACGCTTCACACGTAAAGCGTCTCCAGGACGTGGCACACGTGAAGCGTCTCCAGGACGTGGCACCTGTGAAGCGTCTCCAGGACGTGGCACACTTGAAGCGTCTACAGGACGTGGCACCTGTGAAGCGTCTACAGGACGTGGCACCTGTGAAGCGTCTACAGGACGTGGCACCTGTGAAGCGTCTTCAGGACGTGGCACCTGTGAAGCGTCTCCAGGACGTGGCACACTTGAAGCGTCTACAGGACGTGGCACCTGTGAAGCGTCTACAGGACGTGGCACCTGTGAAGCGTCTACAGGACGTGGCACCTGTGAAGCGTCTCCAGGACGTGGCACACGTGAAGCGTCTACAGGACGTGGCACCTGTGAAGCGTCTTCAGGACGTGGCACACGTGAAGCGTCTACAGGACGTGGCACACGTGAAGCGTCTAGAGGACGTGGCACACGTGAAGCGTCTCCAGGACGTGGCACCTGTGAAGCGTCTCCAGGACGTGGCACACGTGAAGCGTCTAGAGGACGTGGCACACGTGAAGCGTCTCCAGGACGTGGCACCTGTGAAGCGTCTTCAGGACGTGGCACACGTGAAGCGTCTCCAGGACGTGGCACCTGTGAAGCGTCTCCAGGACGTGGCACCTGTGAAGCGTCTCCAGGACGTGGCACACATGAAGCGTCTCCAGGACGTGGCACCTGTGAAGCGTCTACAGGACGTGGCACCTGTGAAGCGTCTCCAGGACGTGGCACACATGAAGCGTCTCCAGGACGTGGCACCTGTGAAGCGTCTTCAGGACGTGGCACCTGTGAAGCGTCTGCAGGACGTGGCACCTGTGAAGCGTCTCCAGGACGTGGCACACGTGAAGCGTCTACAGGACGTGGCACACGTGAAGCGTCTTCAGGACGTGGCACCTGTGAAGCGTCTACAGGACGTGGCACACGTGAAGCGTCTACAGGACGTGGCACACGTGAAGCGTCTCCAGGACGTGGCACACGTGAAGCGTCTCCAGGACGTGGCACACGTGAAGCGTCTCCAGGACGTGGCACACTGTGAAGCGTCTCCAGGACGTGGCACACGTGAAGCGTCTCCAGGACGTGGCACACTTGAAGCGTCTCCAGGACGTGGCACACTTGAAGCGTCTCCAGGACGTGGCACACGTGAAGCGTCTCCAGGACGTGGCACCTGTGAATCGTCTACAGGACGTGGCACACGTGAAGCGTCTCCAGGACGTGGCACACTTGAAGCGTCTCCAGGACGTGGCACACTTGAAGCGTCTCCAGGACGTGGCACCTGTGAAGCGTCTCCAGGACGTGGCACCTGTGAAGCGTCTCCAGGACGTGGCACCTGTGAAGCGTCTCCAGGACGTGGCACACTGTGAAGCGTCTCCAGGACGTGGCACACGTGAAGCGTCTCCAGGACGTGGCACACGTGAAGCGTCTCCAGGACGTGGCACACGTGAAGCGTCTCCAGGACGTGGCACACGTGAAGCGTCTACAGGACGTGGCACACGTGAAGCGTCTCCAGGACGTGGCACACGTGAAGCGTCTCCAGGACGTGGCACCTGTGAATCGTCTACAGGACGTGGCACCTGTGAAGCGTCTCCAGGACGTGGCACCTGTGAAGCGTCTCCAGGACGTGGCACACTTGAAGCGTCTCCAGGACGTGGCACACGTGAAGCGTCTCCAGGACGTGGCACACGTGAAGCGTCTCCAGGACGTGGCACACTTGAAGCGTCTCCAGGACGTGGCACACGTGAAGCGTCTCCAGGACGTGGCACCTGTGAAGCGTCTACAGGACGTGGCACCTGTGAAGCGTCTTCAGGACGTGGCACACGTGAAGCGTCTCCAGGACGTGGCACACGTGAAGCGTCTCCAGGACGTGGCACACGTGAAGCGTCTCCAGGACGTGGCACACGTGAAGCGTCTCCAGGACGTGGCACACTTGAAGCGTCTCCAGGACGTGGCACACGTGAAGCGTCTCCAGGACGTGGCACCTGTGAAGCGTCTACAGGACGTGGCACCTGTGAAGCGTCTCCAGGACGTGGCACCTGTGAAGCGTCTACAGGACGTGGCACACGTGAAGCGTCTCCAGGACATGGCACACGTGAAGCGTCTCCAGGACGTGGCACACGTGAAGCGTCTCCAGGACGTGGCACACCTGAAGCGTCTCCAGGACGTGGCACCTGTGAAGCGTCTTCAGGACGTGGCACCTGTGAAGCGTCTACAGGACGTGGCACACGTGAAGCGTCTACAGGACGTGGCACACGTGAAGCGTCTCCAGGACGTGGCACACGTGAAGCGTCTCCAGGACGTGGCACCTGTGAAGCGTCTACAGGACGTGGCACACGTGAAGCGTCTCCAGGACGTGGCACACGTGAAGCGTCTCCAGGACGTGGCACACGTGAAGCGTCTCCAGGACGTGGCACCTGTGAAGCGTCTCCAGGACGTGGCACCTGTGAAGCGTCTACAGGACGTGGCACACATGAAGCGTCTACAGGACGTGGCACACGTGAAGCGTCTACAGGACGTGGCACACGTGAAGCGTCTCCAGGACGTGGCACACGTGAAGCGTCTCCAGGACGTGGCACACGTGAAGCGTCTACAGGACGTGGCACACGTGAAGCGTCTCCAGGACGTGGCACCTGTGAAGCGTCTACAGGACGTGGCACACGTGAAGCGTCTCCAGGACGTGGCACACGTGAAGCGTCTCCAGGACGTGGCACCTGTGAAGCGTCTACAGGACGTGGCACACGTGAATCGTCTTCAGGACGTGGCACACGTGAAGCGTCTCCAGGACGTGGCACACGTGAAGCGTCTCCAGGACGTGGCACCTGTGAAGCGTCTACAGGACGTGGCACCTGTGAAGCGTCTACAGGACGTGGCACACGTGAAGCTTCTCCAGGACGTGGCACACTTGAAGCGTCTCCAGGACGTGGCACCTGTGAAGCGTCTTCAGGACGTGGCACACGTGAAGCGTCTCCAGGACGTGGCACACTTGAAGCGTCTCCAGGACGTGGCACCTGTGAAGCGTCTCCAGGACGTGGCACCTTTGAAGCGTCTACAGGACGTGGCACCTGTAAAGCGTCTCCAGGACGTGGCACACGTGAAGCGTCTCCAGGACGTGGCACACGTGAAGCGTCTCCAGGACGTGGCACCTGCGAAGCGTCTCCAGGACGTGGCACCGGGAAGCGTCTCCAGGACGTGGCACCTGCGAAGCGTCTCCAGGACGTGGCACACGTGAAGTGTCTACAGGACGTGGCATCTGCGAAGCGTCTCCAGGACGTGGCACAAGTGAAGCGTCTCCAGGACGTGGCACACGTGAAGCGTCTCCAGGACGTGGCACACGTGAAGTGTCTCCAGGACGTGGCACCTGTGAAGCGTCTCCAGGACGTGGCACACGTGAAGCGTCTCCAGGACGTGGCACACGTGAAGCGTCTCCAGGACGTGGCACCTGCGAAGCGTGTCCAGGACGTGGCACACGTGAAGCGTCTCCAGGACGTGGCACACGTGAAGCGTCTCCAGGACGTGGCACACGTGAAGCGTCTCCAGGACGTGGCACACGTGAAGCGTCTCCAGGACGTGGCACACGTGAAGCGTCTCCAGGACGTGGCACCTGCGAAGCGTCTCCAGGACGTGGCACACGCGAAGCGTCTCCAGGACGTGGCACACGTGAAGCGTCTCCAGGACGTGGCACACGTGAAGCGTCTCCAGGACGTGGCACACGTGAAGCGTCTCCAGGACGTGGCACACGTGAAGCGTCTCCAGGACGTGGCACACGTGAAGCGTCTCCAGGACGTGGCACACGTGAAGCGTCTACAGGACGTGGCACACGTGAAGCGTCTTCAGGACGTGGCACCTGTGAATCGTCTACAGGACGTGGCACACGTGAAGCGTCTCCAGGACGTGGCACACGTGAAGCGTGTCCAGGACGTGGCACCTGTGAAGCGTCTCCAGGACGTGGCACACGTGAAGCGTCTACAGGACGTGGCACCTGTGAAGCGTCTCCAGGACGTGGCACACGTGAAGCGTCTACAGGACGTGGCACCTGTGAAGCGTCTCCAGGACGTGGCACAAGTGAATCGTCTACAGGACGTGGCACAAGTGAAGCGTCTCCAGGACGTGGCACCTTTGAAGCGTCTCCAGGACGTGGCACACGTGAAGCGTCTCCAGGACGTGGCACACGTGAAGTGTCTCCAGGACGTGGCACCTGTGAAGCGTCTCCAGGACGTGGCACACGTGAAGCGTGTCCAGGACGTGGCACCTGTGAAGCGTCTCCAGGACGTGGCACACGTGAAGCGTCTACAGGACGTGGCACACGTGAAGCGTCTACAGGACGTGGCACCTGTGAAGCGTCTACAGGACGTGGCACCTGTGAAGCGTCTCCAGGACGTGGCACACGTGAAGCGTGTCCAGGACGTGGCACCTGTGAAGCGTCTCCAGGACGTGGCACACGTGAAGCGTCTACAGGACGTGGCACCTTTGAAGCGTCTCCAGGACGTGGCACACGTGAAGCGTCTACAGGACGTGGCACCTGTGAAGCATCTCCAGGACGTGGCACAAGTGAATCGTCTACAGAACGTGGCACCTTTGAAGCGTCTCCAGGACGTGGCACACGTGAAGCGTCTACAGGACGTGGCACCTGTGAAGCATCTCCAGGACGTGGCACCTGTGAAGCGTGTCCAGGACGTGGCACACGTGAAGCGTCTCCAGGACGTGGCACCTGTGAAGCGTGTCCAGGACGTGGCACACGTGAAGCGTCTCCAGGACGTGGCACACGTGAAGCATCTCCAGGACGTGGCACCTGTGAAGCGTGTCCAGGACGTGGCACACGTGAAGCGTCTACAGGACGTGGCATCTGCGAAGCGTCTACAGGACGTGGCACACGTGAAGCGTCTACAGGACGTGGCACACGTGAAGCGTCTCCAGGACGTGGCACACGTGAAGTGTCTCCAGGACGTGGCACACGTGAAGCGTCTCCAGGACGTGGCACACGTGAAGCGTCTCCAGGACGTGGCACAAGTGAATCGTCTACAGGACGTGGCACACGTGAAGCGTCTCCAGGACGTGGCACACGTGAAGCGTCTCCAGGACGTGGCACACGTGAAGCGTCTACAGGACGTGGCACCTGTGAAGCGTCTCCAGGACGTGGCACAAGTGAAGCGTCTCCAGGACGTGGCACACGTGAAGCGTCTCCAGGACGTGGCACACGTGAAGTGTCTCCAGGACGTGGCACCTGTGAAGCGTCTCCAGGACGTGGCACACGTGAAGCGTCTCCAGGACGTGGCACACGTGAAGCGTCTCCAGGACGTGGCACACGTGAAGCGTCTCCAGGACGTGGCACCTGCGAAGCGTCTCCAGGACGTGGCACCTGTGAAGCGTCTCCAGGACGTGGCACCTGCGAAGCGTCTCCAGGACGTGGCACCTGTGAAGCGTCTCCAGGACGTGGCACAAGTGAATCGTCTACAGGACGTGGCACACGTGAAGCGTCTCCAGGACGTGGCACACGTGAAGCGTCTCCAGGACGTGGCACACGTGAAGTGTCTCCAGGACGTGGCACCTGTGAAGCGTCTCCAGGACGTGGCACAAGTGAAGCGTCTACAGGACGTGGCACACGTGAAGCGTCTCCAGGACGTGGCACACGTGAAGCGTCTCCAGGACGTGGCACACGTGAAGCGTCTACAGGACGTGGCACCTGTGAAGCGTGTCCAGGACGTGGCACACGTGAAGCGTCTACAGGACGTGGCATCTGCGAAGCGTCTCCAGGACGTGGCACAAGTGAAGCGTCTCCAGGACGTGGCACACGTGAAGCGTCTCCAGGACGTGGCACACGTGAAGCGTCTCCAGGACGTGGCACCTGTGAAGCGTCTCCAGGACGTGGCACACGTGAAGCGTGTCCAGGACGTGGCACCTGTGAAGCGTCTCCAGGACGTGGCACCTGTGAAGCGTCTCCAGGACGTGGCACACGTGAAGCGTGTCCAGGACGTGGCACACGTGAAGCGTCTACAGGACGTGGCACAAGTGAATCGTCTACAGGACGTGGCACCTTTGAAGCGTCTCCAGGACGTGGCACACGTGAAGCGTCTCCAGGACGTGGCACACGTGAAGTGTCTCCAGGACGTGGCACCTTTGAAGCGTCTCCAGGACGTGGCACACGTGAAGTGTCTCCAGGACGTGGCACCTTTGAAGCGTCTCCAGGACGTGGCACACGTGAAGCGTCTCCAGGACGTGGCACACGTGAAGCGTCTCCAGGACGTGGCACCTGTGAAGCGTCTTCAGGACGTGGCACCTGTGAAGCGTCTACAGGACGTGGCACACGTGAAGCTTCTCCAGGACGTGGCACACTTGAAGCGTCTCCAGGACGTGGCACCTGTGAAGCGTCTTCAGGACGTGGCACACGTGAAGCGTCTCCAGGACGTGGCACACTTGAAGCGTCTCCAGGACGTGGCACCTGTGAAGCGTCTCCAGGACGTGGCACCTTTGAAGCGTCTACAGGACGTGGCACCTGTGAAGCGTCTCCAGGACGTGGCACACGTGAAGCGTCTCCAGGACGTGGCACACGTGAAGCGTCTCCAGGACGTGGCACCTGTGAAGCGTCTCCAGGACGTGGCACCTGTGAAGCGTCTCCAGGACGTGGCACCTGTGAAGCG
Source organism: Pseudochaenichthys georgianus (assembly GCF_902827115.2). Lineage (NCBI taxonomy): Eukaryota > Metazoa > Chordata > Actinopteri > Perciformes > Channichthyidae > Pseudochaenichthys > Pseudochaenichthys georgianus. The sequence goes on along the minus strand of NW_027262197.1, from coordinate 425 downwards.
TCTCCAGGACGTGGCACACGTGAAGTGTCTACAGGACGTGGCATCTGCGAAGCGTCTCCAGGACGTGGCACAAGTGAAGCGTCTCCAGGACGTGGCACACGTGAAGCGTCTCCAGGACGTGGCACACGTGAAGTGTCTCCAGGACGTGGCACCTGTGAAGCGTCTCCAGGACGTGGCACACGTGAAGCGTCTCCAGGACGTGGCACACGTGAAGCGTCTCCAGGACGTGGCACCTGTGAAGCGTCTCCAGGACGTGGCACACGTGAAGCGTCTCCAGGACGTGGCACACGTGAAGCGTCTCCAGGACGTGGCACACGTGAAGCGTCTCCAGGACGTGGCACACGTGAAGCGTCTCCAGGACGTGGCACACGTGAAGCGTCTCCAGGACGTGGCACACGTGAAGCGTCTCCAGGACGTGGCACACG
>NW_027262196.1:0-38745 GCF_902827115.2 Pseudochaenichthys georgianus | reverse complement strand
CAGAGACCTCAGCCTCCAGGAGCTGAGGGTGTGAGCCTGCAGAGACCTCAGCCTCCAGGAGCTGAGGGTGTGAGCCTGCAGAGACCTCTCAGCCTCCAGGAGCCGAGGGTGTGAGCGTGCAGAGACCTCAGCCTCCAGGAGCTGAGGGTGTGAGCCTGCAGAGACCTCTCAGCCTCCAGGAGCCGAGGGTGTGAGCCTGCAGAGACCTCAGCCTCCAGGAGCTGAGGGTGTGAGCCTGCAGAGACCTCTCAGCCTCCAGGAGCCGAGGGTGTGAGCCTGCAGAGACCTCAGCCTCCAGGAGCTGAGGGTGTGAGCCTGCAGAGACCTCAGCCTCCAGGAGCTGAGGGTGTGAGCCTGCAGAGACCTCTCAGCCTCCAGGAGCCGAGGGTGTGAGCGTGCAGAGACCTCAGCCTCCAGGAGCTGAGGGTGTGAGCCTGCAGAGACCTCTCAGCCTCCAGGAGCCGAGGGTGTGAGCCTGCAGAGACCTCAGCCTCCAGGAGCTGAGGGTGTGAGCCTGCAGAGACCTCTCAGCCTCCAGGAGCTGAGGGCGTGAGCCTGCAGAGACCTCTCAGCCTCCAGGAGCTGAGGGTGTGAGCGTGCAGACCTCTCAGCCTCCAGGAGCTGAGGGTGTGAGCGCGGAGACCTCTCAGCCTCCAGGAGCTGAGGGTGTGAGCGTGCAGAGACCTCAGCCTCCAGGAGCTGAGGGTGTGAGCCTGCAGAGACCTCTCAGCCTCCAGGAGCTGAGGGTGTGAGCCTGCAGAGACCTCTCAGCCTCCAGGAGCTGAGGGTGTGAGCGTGCAGAGACATCTCAGCCTCCAGGAGCTGAGGGTGTGAGCCTGCAGAGACCTCTCAGCCTCCAGGAGCTGAGGGTGTGAGCCTGCAGAGACCTCAGCCTCCAGGAGCTGAGGGTGTGAGCCTGCAGAGACCTCAGCCTCCAGGAGCTGAGGGTGTGAGCCTGCAGAGACCTCTCAGCCTCCAGGAGCCGAGGGTGTGAGCCTGCAGAGACCTCAGCCTCCAGGAGCTGAGGGTGTGAGCCTGCAGAGACCTCTCAGCCTCCAGGAGCTGAGGGTGTGAGCCTGCAGAGACCTCTCAGCCTCCAGGAGCTGAGGGTGTGAGCGTGCAGACCTCTCAGCCTCCAGGAGCTGAGGGTGTGAGCGTGCAGAGACCTCAGCCTCCAGGAGCTGAGGGTGTGAGCCTGCAGAGACCTCTCAGCCTCCAGGAGCTGAGGGTGTGAGCCTGCAGAGACCTCTCAGCCTCCAGGAGCTGAGGGTGTGAGCGTGCAGAGACCTCTCAGCCTCCAGGAGCTGAGGGTGTGAGCCTGCAGAGACCTCTCAGCCTCCAGGAGCTGAGGGTGTGAGCCTGCAGAGACCTCTCAGCCTCCAGGAGCTGAGGGTGTGAGCCTGCAGAGACCTCTCAGCCTCCAGGAGCTGAGGGTGTGAGCCTGCAGAGACCTCAGCCTCCAGGAGCCGAGGGTGTGAGCCTGCAGAGACCTCAGCCTCCAGGAGCTGAGGGTGTGAGCCTGCAGAGACCTCTCAGCCTCCAGGAGCTGAGGGTGTGAGCCTGCAGAGACCTCTCAGCCTCCAGGAGCAGAGGGTGTGAGCGTGCAGACCTCTCAGCCTCCAGGAGCTGAGGGTGTGAGCGCGGAGACCTCTCAGCCTCCAGGAGCTGAGGGTGTGAGCGTGCAGAGACCTCTTAGCCTCCAGGAGCTGAGGGTGTGAGCCTGCAGAGACCTCTCAGCCTCCAGGAGCTGAGGGTGTGAGCCTGCAGAGACCTCTCAGCCTCCAGGAGCTGAGGGTGTGAGCGTGCAGACCTCTCAGCCTCCAGGAGCTGAGGGTGTGAGCCTGCAGAGACCTCTCAGCCTCCAGGAGCTGAGGGTGTGAGCGTGCAGAGACCTCTTAGCCTCCAGGATGTCACATGTCCACACTTTGTGAAGTCTCCCGGAGCTGCAGGTAGAACCGCTCACACCTGCTGAGTGCTCTGAAGTGAAGGGTGCATCCTTAACACAGATGATCAGAGCATCCTCGCCTCCTACAGGTTCAAAGGTAAAGCAGCAAGGACCCAACGTCAGCGCTCTCTGAAAGGCGATGAAGGAAGGAGGCTGCAGTCGTCTCCTACCTCAGCCCAGATGAACGTGCACGTGTCACTGGGGCATGAAGATAAAAGAGAGTTTAATATCGTGAATTACCTTTGATACGGCAATCAGGAAGATCGGGTTTTAATCTCTCAATAAACGTCTCGCTGTGTGTCTTCTCTACCTGGAGTGTGTGTGTGTGTGTGTGTGTGTGTGTGTGTGTGTGTGTGTGTGTGTGTGTGTGTGTGTGTGTGTGGAGAGATATCACACAGGAAAAGGTTCCCAATTCGTTTTGCTGCCTCGCCTTTAATTAATAGATTATGTACACGTGCACACTCTGCTGTCAGAGCTCCATTACCACTGTGACCTCGCACACACACACACACGCACACACATACGCGCACACACACGCACGCGCGCAGACACACACACACGCAGACACACACAGACACACACACACGCACCCACTCACACACACGCACGCATACACGCACGCGCACACACTCACACACACGCAGACACACACACGCACCCACTCATACACGCAGACACACACAAGCATACACGCGCACACACACGCACGCGCACACACACACACACACACATGGAATGTACCTTGATATATCCATAGTGTGGAAGTGGAAACATTTCTGAAATTAAAAGAATATAAAAGACTTTTCTGACTACGTTCCTTCTGTATCTGATCAGACCCTGGGCGTCTTTCTGATCTGAATGTCCAGCGGCGACACTTGAGCTGAACGGAGCATGTCTTAAATCACCATGCAATAAAAGCTGCAGCCAGAAAGCAGCTTAATGGAGCCAGGCGGGGGGGGGGGGGGGGGCAGCGTCTGCAGACACACATGATACACACTTCATTAATGACGTGGTACCTTCTCTGATTGGACCACAGAGAGGGACCCCGCCCTGTGACGACAGGACATCTCCCTTTGTGTTCTTTGGGACGAAAGCAATAACATTATTTCTCCACATCCTGCACTCCAGTCATTATTTACAGTCCTATTCATATTATGTTAAATACTATTTGAATTATTTCATTTTTAATTCATTTTAATAAATGTCAATGTTTTCTATGATTTTTTTTATTGTTTATGACGCACTAAATATTAAAGTAATAAAAGCAGCTTCCGCTTCATCATCAGGTGGCGCCATGCCGGGGGGGGGGGGGGGATCAATACTGCCATTAACCTGTTCTGGTTCTGACCTGTCCCCTTGTGTTCTGGTTCTGACCCGTCCCCTTGTGTTCTGGAGCTTCTGACCCGTCCCCTGGTGTTCTGTAGCTTCTGACCCGTCCCCTGGTGTTCTGTAGCTTCTGACCCGTCCCCTGGTGTTCTGTAGCTTCTGACCCGTCCCCTTGTGTTCTGTAGCTTCTGACCCGTCCCCTTGTGTTCTGTAGCTTCTGACCCGTCCCCTGGTGTTCTGTAGCTTCTGACCCGTCCCCTGGTGTTCTGAAGCTTCTGACCCGTCCCCTTGTGTTCTGTAGCTTCTGACCCGTCCCCTGGTGTTCTGGAGCTTCTGACCCGTCCCCTGGTGTTCTGGAGCTTCTGACCCGTCCCCTGGTGTTCTGTAGCTTCTGACCCGTCCCCTGGTGTTCTGGAGCTTCTGACCCGTCCCCTGGTGTTCTGTAGCTTCTGACCCGTCCCCTGGTGTTCTGTAGCTTCTGACCCGTCCCCTGGTGTTCTGTAGCTTCTGACCCGTCCCCTGGTGTTCTGTAGCTTCTGACCCGTCCCCTGGTGTTCTGGAGCTTCTGACCCGTCCCCTGGTGTTCTGTAGCTTCTGACCCGTCCCCTGGTGTTCTGTAGCTTCTGACCCGTCCCCTGGTGTTCTGTAGCTTCTGACCCGTCCCCTGGAGTTCTGGTTCTGACCCGTCCCCTGGTGTTCTGTAGCTTCTGACCCGTCCCCTGGTGTTCTGGTTCTGACCCGTCCCCTGGTGTTCTGTAGCTTCTGACCCGTCCCCTTGTGTTCTGTAGCTTCTGACCCGTCCCCTGGTGTTCTGGTTCTGACCCGTCCCCTGGTGTTCTGTAGCTTCTGACCCGTCCCCTGGTGTTCTGGTTCTGACCCGTCCCCTGGTGTTCTGGTTCTGACCCGTCCCCTTGTGTTCTGTAGCTTCTGACCCGTCCCCTTGTGTTCTGTAGCTTCTGACCCGTCCCCTGGTGTTCTGTAGCTTCTGACCCGTCCCCTGGTGTTCTGTAGCTTCTGACCCGTCCCCTGGTGTTCTGTAGCTTCTGACCCGTCCCCTGGTGTTCTGTAGCTTCTGACCCGTCCCCTGGAGTTCTGGTTCTGACCCGTCCCCTGGTGTTCTGTAGCTTCTGACCCGTCCCCTGGTGTTCTGGTTCTGACCCGTCCCCTGGTGTTCTGTAGCTTCTGACCCGTCCCCTTGTGTTCTGTAGCTTCTGACCCGTCCCCTGGTGTTCTGGTTCTGACCCGTCCCCTGGTGTTCTGTAGCTTCTGACCCGTCCCCTTGTGTTCTGTAGCTTCTGACCCGTCCCCTGGTGTTCTGTAGCTTCTGACCCGTCCCCTGGTGTTCTGGTTCTGACCCGTCCCCTGGTGTTCTGTAGCTTCTGACCCGTCCCCTGGTGTTCTGTAGCTTCCACGCCCTCTGCCAGCCTTTCACGAAACAAAGCTTCCCAAACCGGTCAGGATTCATGCGGACATGCTCGGCGTAGGGCACGGAAGAACGATGCTGTTGCTGCTTCGTTTGGACCAGCGGGAGATTCGGGTACACAACCTGCAAGTATTCGTTGTTGTTTGTGTATTGATGATGTTTAAAACAAGGTTTCTACCACGACTGCTTCAATGGGTAAACGTTTTTCGGACTACGTTGGGATGGCGGAGGAACGCTCTCCACGGACCCGTGCTCACAGCGTTAGAAACCTTTCTCTGACTCAACATCAAGCCACACGTATTGGTTTACTTCGGCTGCGAGTGTGTGTGTGCTCAGGGTGAGTTTCGCTTGTTCTCCTGTATCGCCGACCCGGAAGCCTGTCCGCTCCTCGCAGCAGATCGCAGCAACGAGCCTCTCAACGTCCCGACCAATCAGAGCACACTGGGCTCACAGGGGGGGGGGGGGGACAGAGAGTGAATACACAGACTATCAGAGACGCCGGATGAGAAGCCAGTGTGAGTTTGGAACATTGAACAATGTGCATCTCTTCTAGTCGACCTCAACACGGGAACTATGATCAGGAGACATGGCCGTGACACGGGACCTCTAAGGCCCGGCCACACGAGGCCGACATGGAACGCAGAAAACGATAACGGGTCCCAAGGTGATCTGCAGACTAAACGCTCTGGGGGGGCAAACGGCTCCGTGTTTACGCCTATACGATATCGATGAAGCAATAGCCCCGCCTCTCCCGCGCAGAGATCAGCTGCTGGGCTCTCAGAAGAGGGGGAGGAAAAGAGAGGCTCTGTTTTTATTCTTATATTATATAGAGTCGTTATCAATTTGTTTTAAAGCTCAATAAATAACAAAGAAGACCTTTGACCGGCACTTTTCTAATTTTGTCCGGAAGATTGAAACTTTAACGGACATGTTGACCGAAAACTCTGCCGCCCGGCCCCCTCGTCCCGTGGAAGGGGCGGAGAGGTGGGTGTTTGTCATCTGCTGGTGGACGGAGAGAGTTACAGCGCGGGAGCGACCGCTCGCCTCGAGGAGGGAGAACAAGAGCCACAGCGGAGAATAAACAGAAGGGCAACCATGGCAACCATGCGCGGGAAGTCTTCTTCGCTGCTTTTGTGGCAGACTACAGCGCCACTTACAGGCCTGGCATATGTACTACAGCGTCTCCAGCGCCTTCGAGCGGTCTCGTGTGAACGGACACGCTTCTGGACGGAAGGCTTTTTTGATAATACCGATTGCGGTCCGTTTGCGTTATCGTCCTCGTGTGGCCGGGGCTCTACTGACCCGCAGCATGCCCTGATCGTTCACAGCAACCACAGGATCTTATTGAACACTTCTAAAGCACTCTAACTTAAAGGGGACCCGTCTGGAGGACTGGCCGAAAGGACCCAGAACTCCCCTGAACTAAAATAAATGAATACACTCAAAAACGACGACCAGGTCCTCAAAACTAAAGACTGAGCCAGACACCTGAGGCGGGGCGGAGCCACAGCAGATCATGTGACCTGAGGGAAGAGAAAATAAAAACATAACAACACTCACCTGAGTTTCAGCTCTTCGACAAAGACAGCTTCAGGATTTAAATCAGATCTAACTTCCTCCTTCCTGGACTCATCACAGCTTCATCCGAGTCACTTTCATCCGTGTGTGTGCATGGTGTTTCTGTGTGTGTGTGTGCATGTGGTTTGTGTGTGTGTGTATGTGTGTATACACTCAGATGAAACAGAACTGTAAACAGATTTTCTTTTTCTTTATGGATATTTTACAAATCACTCCCCTTTCAAACTGTATTCTTGTTTTACTGCCATATAGTATTTCATACCTGTTTTCCTTTATTCCCTTATTTGTTTTATAACGATAGTGATCATATGAAGGTGTGCCGCGGAAATAATCTTTTGAATAATTTGTGAGCAAACCGTTTGAGACCCACTGAGATACTTAGACTAAAGTGAACTATCTAAACCCTCAGAGAGTCCTTTAGCTCACTTAGCCTCTCAGTCTGAGAGGAGAGCTCAGACGGAGGGGAGGACTCTCCTCCAGCTGGTTGTGAACCAGCAGCTCCGTATGTCCGTTAGTGCAGCTAGCTAACTGCTAACCAGATGCTAACATCACGCTCCCTGCTGATGCTAACCAGATGCTAACATCACGGTGCCCGCTAGCTCCGGTCCCGCACTCCCTCACACCCTCTCTCTCCCTCACACTAAATGCGCTATTGCCACACACACAGAGCCGAGCTTGAATGACACAAGCACACGTTTATTTCCATGCAACTCTCTGATTGGTCTGGTGTTGCATTCACTGAACGCAGGAAATTACAGTCCTGCCGTCCTCTCTAGTCACTTGAGAGGACGGCAGGACTGTCATCATGATGAGGTTCACGTAAAGCACGGTCAATGTATTATATTATTGGAGGGAGAATTGTCCGGGGCCACAGAAAAAACATTCGGGGCTAACGCCCGGATGCCCAGACGACGTGTTTCTGTGTGTGTGTATGTGGTTTGTGTGTGTGTGCATGGTGTTTCTGTGTGTGTGTATATGTGTGTGCGTGGTGTTTCTGTGTATGTGTGTGTGCGTGCATGGTGTTTGTGTGTGTGTGTGTATATGTGTGTGTGCGTGGTGTTTCTGTGTGTGTGTGTATATGTTGTGTGCTGGTGGTGGTGTGTGTGCATGGTGTGGGTGTGTACGTATATGTGTGTGTGTGTGTTGTGTGTGTGTACGTATATGTGTGTGTGTGCGTGGTGTGGGTGTGTATGTATATGTGTGCGTGGTGTGTACGTATATGTGTGTGTGTGCGTGGTGTATGTGTGTGTGTGGGTGTGTACGTATATGTGTGTGTGTGCGTGGTGTATGTGTGTGTGTGCGTGGTGTGTGTGGGTGTGTACGTATATGTGTGTGTGCGTGGTGTGTCTGTGTGTGCGTACGTATATGTGTACGTGTGTGTCTCTTTCTTTGCCCCCGTCTTGCTCCTCGTTTCCTTTCCTCCTCTCTAATTGCTGACTTTTTTGTGATTAAAAGCTAAAAAGTATGTAAGTGATGAAGGTGAGAGGAGACAGATTAGGAAACTCCCGAAGGAGAGAGGAGACATCAGAGGAGACTGAAGGGGGGTGAGACTGGAGAGGCTTCAGAGAGAGAGAGAGACGGAGAGGTGAGAGCTACAGAATATTTTATTAAGCATGCTACAGATACAGAGGAGCTGGAAGCAGGAAGCAGACGTTAGAAAATAACTCTCCTTTAATCTCAGCGGTAGAAAACAGAAACACTTCATCAACACACGGGGGTCCTGGGTCTCTCCTTTGGGGGTCTTTCCAGTAGGAGGAGCCTCTCCTTTGGGGGTCTTTCCTTTGGGGGTCTTTCCAGTGGGAGGAGTCTCTCTTTTGGGGTCTTTCCAGTGGGAGGAGTCTCTGCTTTGGGGGTCTTTCCAGTGGGAGGAGTCTCTCTTTTGGGGGTCTTTCCAGTGGGAGGAGTCTCTCTTTTGGGGTCTTTCCAGTGGGAGGAGTCTCTCTTTTGGGGGTCTTTCCAGTGGGAGGAGTCTCTCTTTTGGGGGTCTTTCCAGTGGGAGGAGTCTCTCTTTTGGGGGTCTTTCCAGTGGGAGGAGTCTCTGCTTTGGGGGTCTTTCCACCGGGTCTCTGGGGGGAACACTAATGGCGCGTTTTCACTGCAGCGGGTAGCTCGCTTTAAGCGCGCCGAGCCGTGCGGGGCCCGTGTTCGGTTGCGTTTCCACTTGGCCTAGCACCGGCTAGCGGGTCCGAATTCAGTTTTTCTGGCCCGACTAAATCGTGGTTCTAGGGCCAGGAACAACCGGGCTGAGTCGGGCTGAGCATGCTAAACTAAAGAATCGCTGGCAAGGGGCTACAACTCCAACAAGATGAACACATGTGACCGTGATGTAATTGTAATGGTTTCTAAATGATGAAGTAACAACACACGGATACCGGTTAGTAACACCATGAGTTCATGCTTTGAGTCTGCAGACAGACGGCAGAGGAACACCTTTACAATGCGTGTTTTCTGAATGGAGATCGGCCAAGCTAACGTTATATATGCTCCGACCGTCCACACTCAGAGCAACGGCCTACAGACATAAAGCAGCGACTGTATTCTCCACGACACAGGCAGTCTGTGGTTTGGACTTGTTTCACTTCAGCATTAAGGTGAGCCGGGCCTAATAAGGCCTAACGAGGCCTAACCAAACCGAGCGAGGCCTGCAGTGGAAACGCACCATAAAAGCACAGAGACTTTGGTCCACAGAGGAGCTCTCCCAGTACTTAGAAACCACAGGAGATCGTCTTCATGCATCACTTCCTGTCACCTGCATGCCGACGCCACACACACACACACACCGCTATGGAAAGCCTTCGGAAACACGGATACTGACGGACCGGTGAAATAAGAGTCAGGAATATTCCCCTGCTCAGAAACTAAAGAAGAAGAAGTGATGGATCTAAACAAAAAACCCAATACCGATGTGCCTGAAAGCATAGGGGGCTGAAGAGTAGAAACAGGGAGACATCCATAAGGCACATGAGTATCTTTAAGAGAGAAACATCAAACTACAGAGCGTCCATCAGTCTCTGGAGGAATGGTCGGTAGAGGGTTAGATGGTGGACTTGGAGAAGGACACCCTGAGGTGCTGGCTGCCCCCCATGTTGTAGTTGTGAAGGTCGATCAGAGCCTGGATGGCCTCCTCCACCGTGGTCATCTGGATCAGAGCCATCTTACGGTCCCTGGAGCAAGAAGACACAGTGAGGACCTCAGGAGACATCAATCAGGGTTTCACTGGGCTAGATGTCCTGAGCCATGCTATATGCTACATGCTACATACTATATGCTACATGCTATATTCTACATGCTATAATGCTATATGCTACATGCTATATTCTACATGCTATATAAACACAATTTATAAAGTGAAGCTAACCACAGGAGACAACAAATAGTACAGCAGGATCAACTGATTGTTCCAAGATGGGATACAGTCAGGCTCATTTCCTTATCCTCCTCTTGTTCAGGTTCTTATCACGCCTCCATGCTTTAATGCTCAGAAAGCCCTTTGTGTTTCTCATACTGCCTGTGCTGCAGCCCCTCTTTTCACCCTCTGTCTGAAACCAGAGCCCAGTCTGCTCTGATTGGTTAGCTGGCCGGCTATGTTGTGATTGGTCACCCAGCTTAGAGATGTCCCGCCCCTTAGCCTATCACGTGCAATTCAGCCTCTGCAGACCCTTTACATGCACTAACACCTGTCGAACCAGGAAGAGGAAGCCCACAGAAAGTAGAACAGGGAGTCTTTCAGTTCAAAGACATAAAACCCCATGATGAAGTCTAAAGAGTGTTGATGTTGTTACAGAGGGCTCGTCGTACGTACTGGAAAAACTTGAAAGCTTTCACGGTTCCTCCGGCGTTGGAGAAGAGGAGCCGCAGGTCCTCCTCCGTCACGTCCTGGCTGTTAAAGAGATGTCAAATCACACGTTATATAATCTGTACCGAGCTCTGACAGAGGGCTGGCTGTAAGAGAAGGGAGCATTCATCTGGTTGGGTTTACACGGTTATGAGTGAGTGAGGGGCGAGTGGTGATAACACGGTGTATTAAAGGGCCCAGGGCCACTGATCATAGTTCCATTGGGAGGTCGACTGGAATAGATGCACATTGTTAATGTTCCAAACTCACATTGGTTTATCATCCAGCCTCTCTGTATAGTCTGTGTATTCACTCTCTGTCCTACACGGCTTGTTGGAGCTCCTGCCCCCCCCCCTGTGAGCCCACTGTGCTCCGATTGGTCAGCTCGCCCACTCTGTTCTGATGAGTCCACCCCCGTTACAGCGGAACATCAGTGTTTATGTGTTACCATGGCGTTTGTTAGCAACCAGAGAAGGACACCAGTAATGACGAACAGATGAGCATGCTGCGTGGGGTCTGGGGGCCGTTGGGGGGCCGCTGGGGGGCTCACTGCCGTGAGGAGAGGACAGTGTGAGCTGCTTGCTGCAAGGTTCATGTTTTAATAGCATTTTTACAAAAAACGCCCTGGCGAGCCTGACGTGTGAAACATGGCTCAGACCTCAGAGCGTTAGACTGCGACCAGAGTTTTACTGTATTTTGTTTTGAAAATCCAGAGCGGAGGTTTGTGTCGTACTACATGCGGTGTATTTTGCATTTCTCTCAGTAGCCAACGATCTGCAAGTCTGTTGGCTCGGACATAAACTCCGTAATAAATGTAGTCTAGATTTCATAAGAGGTGGACTCTGAGTGGATTGCTGGACAGTGTGTGTTTGCGTCGACAGACAGGAAGTGAAGGGGTCTTTTTGTCTGTGGATAAAGCATGTAGTGATATTTCCATGACTCTGAGCCTCCGTCAGCTGGTACTCACGGCACGTTGGAGAGGTGCAGCGTGGCCGAGGGCGGGAAGATGTTCTGGAAGTTCTTGGACCCGGGCTTCTTGAAGCGGTGCAGGGGGGAGTTGTTGAAGTCCTTGGTGAGGCCCTGGTCGTCCAGCCCGTCGCGAGGCAGCGCCACCGTCTGGTGCTTAGAGAGCGTCACGCGGATGATCTTCCCGTTCATCTTCTGCCCGTTCAGGTGGCTCATGGCTGGGGAGCAGAGGAGCGTTAGAGTGGTGCTCCACCATTAAACTCAATCAGACGTCCTTTCATTTCATTCACAAGCCAATAAGAAGTGAAAACCAGAATGAAAGCCCTATTTTAAACTTAATTTAGCCAAAGATAAACTGGTGAATGCTGAACGCTGACCTTAATACAACGTTTGGATGACTTATGGTTCATATTTCTGCAGTTATGAGTGATGGATGTCAGGAGTAATGGCCGTAGATTCCTAATCGATCTGAACGTCTTAAAGTTTGAACTGAATTTCTGCGTTGAGCATTTTGGGAGAAGAAGCCAATCAAAATGTGATGTTGCCTCCCAGCGTTCACGCCGAATGATACAGATAGTCGTTCAGATTCACAGGTAAATGATACTTCGGATGCTCGTCTTACCGAGCTGCGCCTGGTTCCCGTCGGACATCTGGATCAGAGCGCTGTCCTTCTTGTTGTAGAGGATCTTCACCCTCTGCACATCACCATACACTCCTGCACCAGGAGGAGGAGGAGGAGACGTTAGAGGAGGAAGGTTAGCGTGAAACACAGAGAGAGAAACAGAGAGACAGAGAGAAGAGAGACCCTCAACAGAGATAAAACTGCATGCTTTAAAGTTTAGGGGGGTTAGGGCTAAGTAGTGCTGGAGCCAAAATATATCATAAATTAACAAAACAAGCTACTCTGTGCAAAGAAATGCATAAGGCTTAAAATAATAATAATTAGAGATGTCCCGATCACATTTATGGCCGCCAATGTGGATTTGACTTCTTTTAATGCTACTCAGAATTATACGATAAGAGCTAATGGCTAACAGCTAACGATAACAGCTAATGGCTGACAGCTAACGATAACAGCTAATGATAACAGCTAATAGATAACAGCTAATGATAACAGCTAACGATAACAGCTAACGATAACAGCTAATGGCTAACAGCTAACGATAACAGCTAATGGCTAACAGCTAATGGCTAACAGCTAACGATAACAGCTAATGTTAGCTAGCTCTCCTGCAGAGCTGTTCACGATGTAGCATCATTGACTAAAAAGCATTAACACTGATCTTTAAATCACGTATACTTCGTAAATATCACCTAATAACGATCGGGGCCTCCCATAATCAATAATAATAATGATAAATGTCTCAAAGATGGAAATAGAGCATAAAGAGAAGGTAGAGTCAGAGAGATCAATAGATAAAGAGTCAGAGATCAATAGAGAGAGAGATCAGAGATCAATAGAGAGAGATCAATAGAGAGAGAGATCAATAGAGAGAGATCAATAGAGAGAGATCAATAGAGAGAGAGATCAATAGAGAGAGGATAACATACCGAAGAGGGTAAACAGACTTTGGGGCGTAACCATCTTTAGAGGGAGAGAAGAGCAACAAGCAGCGTGAGACAGGAAGAGAGTCCAGAGGAGGAGGAGGAGGAGGAGTCCCCCATGATGAAGAGTTAATGAGGGAGTGATCCAATGAGGGAGGAGCATGGAGGGGGGGGGCAATGCAAATCAACCAATGGGGAGGAAGGGGAGGGACAAAAAATAAAATATAGGTCAGTACACTGGATAATGCAGGTCAGAGATATGGATTCTTTACAGCAGATCACCAAAATCATAAATAACAGCCGGAGAGGAGACCCTGCGGATTGGACTGGGAGACCCCTGAGGACTAGAGACCCTGAGGACTGGACTGGGAGACCCCTGAGACCCTGAGGACTGGACCTGGAGACCCTGTGGACTGAGAGACCCTGAGGACTAGACACCTTGAGGAATGGACTGGGAGACCCCTGAGACCCTGAGGACTGGACCTGGAGACCATGTGGACTAAGAGACCCTGAGGACTAGACACCTTGAGGACTGGACTGGGAGACCCCTGAGGACTGGACTGGGAGACCCTGAGGACTGGGAGACCCTGCGGACTAGGAGACCCTGAGAGACAAAGGACTGGGAGACCCGAGGACTATAAACCCTGAGGACTGGGAGACCCAGAGGACTAAATACCCTGAGGACTGGGAGACCCTGAGGACTGGACTGGGAGACCCTGTGGACTGAGAGACCCTGAGGACTGGACTGGGAGACTCCTGAGACCCTGAGGACTGGACTGGGAGACCCTATGGACTGTGAGACCCTGAGGACTGGACTGGGAGACCCCTTAGACCCTGAGGACTGGACTGGGAGACCCTGTGGACTGAGAGACCCTGAGGACTGGACTGGGAGACCCTATGGACTGAGAGACCCTGAGGACTGGACTGGGAGACCCTATGGACTGTGAGACCCTGAGGACTGGACTGGGAGACCCTATGGACTGTGAGACCCTGAGGACTGGACTGGGAGACCCCTGAGACCCTGAGGACTGAGAGACCCTGAGGACTGGACTGGGAGACCCTATGGACTGAGAGACCCTGAGGACTGGACTGGGACACCCTATGGACTGAGAGACCCTGAGGACTGGACTGGGAGACCCTATGGACTGTGAGACCCTGAGGACTGGACTGGGAGACCCTATGGACTGAGAGACCCTGAGGACTGGACTGGGAGACCCTATGGACTGTGAGACCCTGTGGACTGAGAGACCCTGTGGACTGAGAGACCCTGAGGACTGGACTGGGAGACCCTATGGACTGTGAGACCCTGAGGACTGGACTGGGAGACCCTATGGACTGAGAGACCCTGAGGACTGGACTGGGAGACCCTATGGACTGAGAGACCCTGAGGACTGGACTGGGAGACCCTATGGACTGGGAGACCCTGAGGACTGGACTGGGAGACCCCTGAGACCCTGAGGACTGGACTGGGAGACCCTGTGGACTGAGAGACCCTGAGGACTGGACTGGGAGACCCCAAGGACTAGAGACCCTGAGGACAAACAACCTGCTAAAAACGACCCTACTCTACCCGTCTATGATAAGCTGTGGTGTACTCAACAGGTCCAGGTTCCCTACAGGACTCTCTGACAAACAGCCTATAAAGTCAGAACAGGAAGACATACAGCAGGAACCTGGGGGGGGGGGGGGGGGGGGGGGGCTGTTGTTTATCCAACCAGTTTAGATGTAACCACGCCAGCTTCTGCATTACCCTATCCCTGCATCATGAGGCATACAGAGAACCGTGCTAACGCTGAAGTACCACATGATCATTTTTAAAGAACATCCCTAAACATTCATATGTTAGCATCGTGCTAATTATTTATCTAATAAGTCATATTCCATGTACTTGTATATCGACTCTTCTTGTACTATTTCTATTTTATTTGTATTTACTTGCACATCTCAAAACATTCTCTTGCAGCATTTTATCTGTTTTATTAGTTCTATGTCCGATATATATTGATGTTGCTCTGTCGGAGGACATATCTTCATATCTCCACTGTAGCTGCTGAGCACATGGCGATGAAGCCTTGAAACTAATGCAAAGTGGGGGGGGGGACACGACACACACACAAACTGGCCATTTTAGTGATGGAACCAGTGCCCCCAGTATAACTGACAATGGCTGTTAGACCGGTTCACAGCTACGGAAGGGTTGCAGTGGAATTGTCCACAAATCAGCTCCTATCGTCTTTTCCTATTCACTATTCCTCTCCTCTGTGTGAAACGTCACGGGGTTAAGGAATAGTGGATAGGAGGATTCAAACGGACTGCGGTGCTTTGAGAATCCGACTTATAGCGTTGAACGTTCAAAACAGTTACCACATAAGTTGATATGCATTTCACGGTCACGATCGGTTGTTTCCGTGAACGGCCGAATGTTGTTTGACGGTAAATGCTGCGGCCGCAAGGCATTGTGGGGCAGCATGTTCTCCTTTCCTTTCGTAAGGGAAGGTCCGGTGGTTCCTAAGCTAAAGGAAGTTTCAAAGCTCCTTTCCTATCATCAATTCTAACGGCTCTCATCGTGGCTGCCACTGAGGGACTCCGCTAGGAAGCGTCCTGAGAGAAACTGAGTATTCGACCGCAAGCTGGACGCTCCTTCAGCTAGCATGGCTCTCTCGATACG
Organism: Pseudochaenichthys georgianus; assembly: GCF_902827115.2. Lineage (NCBI taxonomy): Eukaryota > Metazoa > Chordata > Actinopteri > Perciformes > Channichthyidae > Pseudochaenichthys > Pseudochaenichthys georgianus. Next base: position 23,459 of record NW_027262196.1, on the reverse strand, counting down.
TCCACTAATGCAGAAGTGGGCGTGGCCACATCTAAACTGGGTTGTAAAAAGACAGACTGGGAGGGGTTCATGCAGTTAATCTCATGCAGGAGTTGATGTGAAGACCCCCCCCCTCGCAGCAGGGAGCGTTCACACAAGTCTACAGGATCAGCAGAATCTCTGATCAGTGATGAAGAGGAGGAGGAGACTTTCTTCTTCTTCAGTTTAACAGAGTGAGGAAGAGGAGGAGGAGGAGACAGCTCCCACAGAATGATTCATATGGAGTTCATATGAGAGTGAGCAGAGCTTAGAGGAAACAGAGAGACAGTTAGCAGAGTTAGCAGAGTTAGCTTCAGTCTGACAGAGAGGAGACAGCCCCCCCCCATGGTGAGGCACTAAAGACACTGGGTAGAGACTGAAGGCTGGGGTGTGCGCGCTAGAAGCAAAGAGAGGTTAGACATGAGTCACTGCAGAGAACTGATGAAGAGTGTGTTCCTGACATAATGCCTTCCATTACCCTCTCAGATCTGAGGGGGGGGGGGACAGCTCAGAGGGTCCGTCTCTGATCAGCATTAGCAGACGGGACCCCAGACCCAGTGAGCCCAGACACATCCTAATGAAGCTAACCCTAACCCGGACGCACCTCGTTGCGCTGGCTTCTAACACCAGCTGACATTTTGACATTTCTATATGTTTCGAGTTATTGGGCTTTTTAAGTATTGTTTTATTATTTGCTTATTATTCTATAGGGTATGTATTCCCTGTACTTTGGTCACCTGAGGTGGTTTTAAATGTGCTATATAAATAAATAAAGATTGATTCTTTACCCTCTGAGCGGGACGTAAGAGAGGGGAGAAAAGTAGTCCAGGCAGATCAGCATTAGTATATTTATGGGAAGTGCTTGAAATCACGAGAAGGGAGAAATACTGGTGTGTCAGTAAGTTAATGCAAACCGGTCGTCTCACGCTCTGCTGTCAGGCCGCTATGATACGGACGGGAGGAGACCCTCAAGTCAGCTCCTCTTCACTAAATCTAGACACACGTATAAATAAAGTTTATTTTGAATCAGACTCGAACAGTAGCTCCACTGGTTCATTTCAAGAGAAACAAATCAATGGCAATACAAAAAAGAAGAGAGAGATGAAGGAGGGCTTTAAGACTGAGGAGTGTGTGTGTGTGTGTGTGTGTGTGTGTGTGTGTGTGTGTGTGTGTGTGTGTGTGTGTGTGTGTGTGTGTGTGTGTGTGTGTGTGTGTGTGTTACTGACCTCCTCGTGGAGGTTGCTGACCAGCAGCACCCCACTGGACCCGTTCTGTCCGGACAGAGCGACCCGCCCGGCTGCAGCCGCCGCTGCTGCTGCTGCGCTGAGAGGGTTCAGAGCTCCTGAGGACACACACACACACACACACACACACACACACACACACACACACACACACACACACACACACACACACACACACACACACACACACACACACACACACACACACACACACACACACACACACACACACACACACACACACACACACACACACACACACACACACACACACACACACACACACACACACACACACACACACACACACACACACACACACACACACACACACACACACACACACACACACACACACACGTTAGAATGACACACACTAAGCATTACCTCACTATTAATGGTCTGTAAAACACCATTACCGGGATCTTTATTCAGTTACAGCCTGTCTGCAACTCATAGGTAAAGGGGTACCTGGGGTCTACCATCAATGAAGGGGGTAAAGGGGTATCTGGGTTCTACCATCAATGAAGGGGGTACCTTGGTTCTACCATCAATGAAGGGGGTAAAGGGGTACCTGGGGTCTACCATCAATGAAGGGGGTAAAGGGGTACCTGGGGTCTACCATCAATGAAGGGGGTAAAGGGGTACCTGGGGTCTACCATCAATGAAGGGGGTAAAGGGGTACCTGGGGTCTACCATCAATGAAGGGGGGTACCTGGGTCTACCATCAATGAAGGGAGGTACCTGGGTCTACCATCAATGAAGGGGGTAAAGGGGTACCTGGGGTCTACCATCAATGAAGGGGGGTACCTGGGTCTACCATCAATGAAGGGAGGTACCTGGGTCTACCATCAATGAAGGGGGTAAAGGGGTACCTGGGGTCTACCATCAATGAAGGGGGTAAAGGGGTACCTGGGGTCTACCATCAATGAAGGGGGTAAAGGGGTATCTGGGTCTACCATCAATGAAGGGAGGTACCTGGGTCTACCATCAATGAAGGGGGTAAAGGGGTACCTGGGTTCTACCATCAATGAAGGGGGTACCTGGGTTCTACCATCAATGAAGGGAGGTACCTGGGTCTACCATCAATGAAGGGGGTAAAGGGGTACGTGGGATCTACCATCAATGAAGGGGTAAAGGGGTACGTGGGATCTACCATCAATGAAGGGGGTAAAGGGGTACCTGGGTTCTACCATCAATGAAGGGAGGTACCTGGGTCTACCATCAATGAAGGGGGTAAAGGGGTACCTGGGGTCTACCATCAATGAAGGGAGGTACCTGGGATCTACTATCAATGAAGGGGGTAAAGGGGTACCTGGGATCTACCACCAATGAAGGGGGTAAAGGGGTACCTGGGTCTACCATCAATGAAGGGGGTAAAGGGGTACCTGGGATCTACCATCAATGAAGGGGGTAAAGGGGTACCTGGGTCTACCATCAATGAAGGGAGGTACCTGGGATCTACCATCAATGAAGGGGGTAAAGGGGTACCTGGGTCTACCATCAATGAAGGGGGTAAAGGGGTACCTGGTCTACCATCAATGAAGGGGGTAAAGCGGTACCTGGGTCTACCATCAATGAAGGGGGTAAAGGGGTACCTGGGTCTACCATCAATGAAGGGGGTAAAGGGGTACCTGGGTCTACCATCAATGAAGGGGGTAAAGGGGTACCTGGGTCTACCATCAATGAAGGGGGTAAAGGGGTACCTGGGTTCTACCATCAATGAAGGGGGTAAAGGGGTACCTGGGGTCTACCATCAATGAAGGGGGTAAAGGGGTACCTGGGGTCTACCATCAATGAAGGGGGTAAAGGGGTACCTGGGTCTACCATCAATGAAGGGGGTAAAGGGGTACCTGGGTCTGCCATCAATGAAGGGGGTAAAGGGGTACCTGGGTCTACCATCAATGAGGGGGTAAAGGGGTACCTGGGGTCTACCATCAATGAAGGGGGTAAAGGGGTACCTGGGTCTACCATCAATGAAGGGGGTAAAGGGGTACCTGGGTCTACCATCAATGAAGGGGGTAAAGGGGTACCTGGGGTCTACCATCAATGAAGGGGGTAAAGGGGTACCTGGGGTCTACCATCAATGAAGGGGTACTAGGGATCTACCATCAATGAAGGGGGTAAAGGGGTACCTGGGATCTACTATCAATGAAGGGGGTAAAGGGGTACCTGGGGTCTACCATCAATGAAGGGGTAAAGGGGTACCTGGGTCTACCATCAATGAAGGGGGTAAAGGGGTACCTGGGGTCTACCATCAATGAAGGGGTAAAGGGGTACCTGGGGTCTACCATCAATGAAGGGGGTAAAGGGGTACCTGGGGTCTACCATCAATGAAGGGGTAAAGGGGTACCTGGGGTCTACCATCAATGAAGGGGGTAAAGGGGTACCTGGGTCTACCATCAATGAAGGGGGTAAAGGGGTACCTGGGGTCTACCATCAATGAAGGGGGTAAAGGGGTACCTGGGGTCTACCATCAATGAAGGGGGTACCTGGGGTCTACCACCAATGAAGGGGGTAAAGGGGTACCTGGGTCTACCATCAATGAAGGGGGTAAAGGGGTACCTGGGATCTACCATCAATGAAGGGGGGTACCTCAGGTCTACCATCAATGAAGGGGGTAAAGGGGTACCTGGGATCTACCATCAATGAAGGGGGTACCTGGGGTCTACCACCAATGAAGGGGGTAAAGGGGTACCTGGGTCTACCATCAATGAAGGGGGTAAAGGGGTACCTGGGGTCTACCATCAATGAAGGGGTAAAGGGGTACTAGGGATCTACCATCAATGAAGGGGGTAAAGGGGTACCTGGGATCTACTATCAATGAAGGGGGTAAAGGGGTACCTGGGGTCTACCATCAATGAAGGGGTAAAGGGGTACCTGGGTCTACCATCAATGAAGGGAGGTACCTGGGTAATCCATCAATGAAGGGAGGTAAAGGGGTACCTGGGTCTACCATCAATGAAGGGGTAAAGGGGTACCTGGGGTCTACCATCAATGAAGGGGGTAAAGGGGTACCTGGGGTCTACCATCAATGAAGGGGTAAAGGGGTACCTGGGGTCTACCATCAATGAAGGGGGTAAAGGGTACCTGGGTCTACCATCAATGAAGGGGGTAAAGGGGTACCTGGGGTCTACCAACAATGAAGGGGGTAAAGGGGTACCTGGGGTCTACCATCAATGAAGGGGGTACCTGGGGTCTACCACCAATGAAGGGGGTAAAGGGGTACCTGGGTCTACCATCAATGAAGGGGGTAAAGGGGTACCTGGGATCTACCATCAATGAAGGGGGGTACCTCAGGTCTACCATCAATGAAGGGGGTAAAGGGGTACCTGGGATCTACCATCAATGAAGGGGGGTACCTGGGTTCTACCATCAATGAAGGGGGTAAAGGGGTACCTGGGATCTACCATCAATGAAGGGGGGTACCTCAGGTCTACCATCAATGAAGGGGGTAAAGGGGTACCTGGGATCTACCATCAATGAAGGGGGGTACCTGGGTTCTACCATCAATGAAGGGGGTAAAGGGGTACCTGGGTGTACCATCAATGAAGGGGGTAAAGGGGTACCTGGGGTCTACCATCAATGAAGGGGGTAAAGGGGTACCTGGGGTCTACCATCAATGAAGGGGGTACCTGGGGTCTACCATCAATGAAGGGGGTACCTGGGGTCTACCACCAATGAAGGGGGTAAAGGGGTACCTGGGTCTACCATCAATGAAGGGGGGTACCTCAGGTCTACCATCAATGAAGGGGGTAAAGGGGTACCTGGGATCTACCATCAATGAAGGGGGGTACCTGGGTTCTACCATCAATGAAAGGGTAAAGGGGTACCTGGGATCTACCATCAATGAAGGGGGGTACCTGGGTTCTACCATCAATGAAGGGGTAAAGGGGTACCTGGGATCTTCCCGAGCAGCGAGCCGGAGTCCTTGTTGTAGGCGTTGATGGAGGACTCGAGGTTCGGCTGCCCGTCTCCAGCGGGCAGCTCTGGGCGGGTGTAGTCCCGGCTCTTATCGTTGTTGTATTTCACGTTCAGGTTCACCAGCTTGGAGAAGTCGATGCGCAGCGTGCAGCACGAGTTGTAGATGTTCTGCCCGTCCAGCGCCTGGGGGGGGGACGGTGCTCAGGTGAGATGGGGTATATAGCAGGATACCATGTCTGATCACATGACAGGAAGTGCCTCTCACCAGTTTGGCCTGCTGGGCGTTGACCGGCTCGCTGAACTGGAGCAGAGCCTGGAACTGATTGTTCTTGGTGAACGTGATTATCTTCATCACCGTGCCGAACTTGGAGAAGATCTGACCACAGAAACACAGTATTCCATCTCTGCATACAGCGTGACATTTAGGGTTACTTTATTTAGGATTAAGGGTGTTCAGGTTCAGGTTATTTATTTGTACCCGTAGGTAGATTCTGTTTGCAGAGAAAATTACAAGGGTTCCATCCTGACACTAAAAACAAACAACACATCTCTCATAAAGGACTTGTAAAAGTACAAGTCTCCCCTGCTCAACCAAATCTCAAAAATATTTAAAAAACATTTTAAGAAGGAAAACACGAGTACAAACATGGACATTCAAAATTCACAATTCAAAATTAAATAAATAAATAAAAATAGGCATCTGTGTGACGCTCCTATGATGTGTTAATGTGGGCAATAGCTGCTGTGTGTGTGTGTGTGTGTGTGTGTGTGTGTGTGTGTGTGTGTGTGTGTGTGTGTGTGTGTGTGTGTGTGTGTGTGTACCTGCTGCAGGACATCCAGGGTTACGGGGTAGAACATGTTGTCGATGATGATCCTCAGCACGGGGCTGGAGGCAGCAGCCAGAGCCTCCTGGACGTCAGAGCTGGGAGACCCCCCTGACTGCACAGCGGACACCGCCTGCAGCACCGCCTGCGTCCTCTGCACATTTCAAGACACGCCATTATGTTAGAAACTCTCCCTGGTCTCCGGCTTGAGCTTCATCTCTGATCCATGTATCTGTGATCCTCTCCAGAAGGGAGTCATCACATACAGAGACTAGTTCCTGAGCAGTGTCCTTCACATGGAAGGAGTCATCACATACAGAGACTAGTTCCTGAGCAGTGTCCTTCACATGCTGATATCCAAGAGAGGGAGTCATCACATACAGAGACTAGTTCCTGAGCAGTGTCCTTCACACGCTGATATCAAGAGAGGGAGTCACTCAGTCACAAGTAGGGATGCCAGCGATTATTCGAATATTCGTTACAGTCTCCATAATCGAATATTATCGATTTTATTTATATATATTTTTTTATTATTTATGTTTTTTTTTTCTTCTGTCTTAGTTTCAACCAAAATATATATAAATATATATATGCTAATAATAGTAATAGTATTAATAATTGTAAATGGCAATTGGTCACACCACCAGTTTGTTTTACTGTAAACTTGGAGGAAGCCTGCGAGCAGAGCAGACTGCTGCACGCTACACACCGACCCCCCCCCCCCCCCCCCCCCCCCTCACACGTGGTGCGACTAAAGATGAACAAAGCGGCCGGTAACAAGAGTTCCTCCTCGTGGAACTACTTCGAACTTACAAGTCCAAAGGAAGTTAAATGCAAGCTCTGCGAAAAGACGTTGGTCTCTCACAGCTCAACCTCAACAATGCGTTGGCATTTGAGTGGGAAGCCAACGAGGTTACAGAGAAAGACGCAGCACAGCCGCCATTACCGACTTCCCTTCAAGGCCACGTCGTTGTGATGACATGCTTGTTTGTTTGTTGTTTGTTAAACATGTTCCAGTAAAGAAAACAACGGAATTCCTTTTGTCTGAGTTTTTTTTTTTTTCCCGTGGGGGGGGTCGAATAATCGATTATTATTCGCCAGGGCTGCCGAATAATCGATTTTGATCATGGTCAGTTTCTGGCAACCCTAGTCACAAGATGGAGGAACAGGAAGCAGTATTCAATGTTTACTTCAGATCAGCTCCACGTCAGAAATGAGCTTGATGTCTCTCTCCATAATGAGCATGCTTGATGTCTCTCTCCATAGAGGCTGATCATCATGTTCATCACAGAGCTATCATCTGCCTCAAGCAGTGGGTCATCACACATCCTGTCATGCTCACAGCTGCAGTTGATACCCTTGTTAGCATGCTGCTCTCATGCTGGAGGAGGACACTCACTAGTTTCCCAACACACTTTTAAAAAATCTGTTGAATTGGCATGTATAAAGCCTTTTGGATACTTGTTTTATTCACATATAGCAATAAACAGTTTAGGAAAAATAAAACTGGTTCCAAGTGAAAACCAGAGGGTATGTTGCTGTGGGCAAACGGTGAGTGCTTCATTTGATATGTTTCGACTCTCCTCGGGGTCTTTGAGGGTCTTTGGACTCACCTGGTTGCCGCTGTCTGTCTTCAGCTCTTTGTGGTTGGAGTACTGGATGAAGACGGGCACGTTGCGGATGTGAGGAGTGACCGTGGTGTAGTAGTTGACCATGGTGACGGCCGTCTCCTCCGTCCCCATCTCCAGGAACGCCTGATTCATGGACATTTATCACAAGTCAATATCTATATATATTAGGGGTGTAACGGTACACGTACCCGTACCGAAATTATTCGGTACGGGCCAAAGCTATTACAAACGCCAAGTATCCTTATGTTGCCATGTTAGCAAAGCGCTACCTGGCTGTGCTGCCTCTGTCCCTAGAGAGGGTGTTCTCCACAGCAGGAGACATTGTTAGTGCCAGCAGATCTGCCCTTTCAGCAGCCATGTGGACAAGTTCATCTTTCTTTAGACGACATGAAAATACAATGACAAGCAAGTCCTAATGTCTAACTGGCTGCTTAGGTGCAGTACAGTTCAAACACAGATTATTTCAGTTCATCGAAAAGCTGCACCTTAATGTTTATTTTATTATATTTTGTATTATTTTATCGGTTTTAGGCGAGACACGGCAGGCAAAAACATGTTTTTTCAAGTACTGGTCAATTTTGAGATGTTGTGCTATTTTGATTGAACATGTTTCTTTCAGGCTTTTGAAGGAAAACGTACAAAATACACATTTAAGTGTTTCTTTGACTTTAGTGTGTCTATTTGCGTCTGAAGATTTCTCCTAAATTCACCAAAAGTTAGCTTTCTAACGTAACATAAAGTACCGCGACCGCTGTGTGCACCATGGCAACCGAGGTATCGCTGAAAGCTCCCTCTCCTGCACAATCTCATCGGATCCAAATATGGTCATTTCCTTTGTGTCAGCAACCAATCGTGAAAGCACAAAGGGGTCTGAAACCAAGAAACGAAATCTCATTGGCTGGTGTCAATTTCTGACAACAAATATCGTGCGTTAAAGATACTAGTTCTTTACGTATGCACACACCATTTTGAATTGCGTCGTCCCTTATACTATCTCTTTACGTCTCTCCTTGCGTGGCCGGTGGAAGATGCGGCGGTGTTTTATTTTGCTGGTGGCGAAGAGAATCCCACCAGACTCCTTTGCCCCTCCATCAGAGGCGTGTCCTTGTCCTTTCAAGCGATACAAATTCTCGATCTTCTCTCAAATAATTATTAATTTTTTGGACGCCCTCGGCTCGAGTTCAGGGCGCTCCGAGCTGAATAAGGGCGTGGCGCCCGGACGCCCCCCTGGCGGAAACGCTGCTCACCTGGTTCTTGCCCTTCAGGGTCAGGATGTTCGTGACCTTTCCGAACGGCAGGCCGAGCGCGATGACCTCCGTCTCCGACGCTTCGTTGGGAAGCTTCCTGATGTGGAGCACTCTGGAGGGGGGGGCCTCTTCCACTCTCAGCTTCTTACTGTCACTGCCATTAGAGCCGTCTGGAGAGCACACACACACACACACACACATTAATGATGCGCGTTCACACACACACACACACACACACACACACACACAGCTTCTTACTGTCACTTCAATTAGAGCCGTCTGGAGAGCACACACACACACACACACACACACACACACACACACACACACACACTGCTTCTTACTGTCATTGCCATTAGAGCCGTCTGACACACACACACACACACACACACACACACACACACACACGCACACACACACACACACACACACACACACACACACACACACACACACACACACACACACACACACACCTGGTGGTCTGGCCTTTGATGAAAGCGTGTGTCTTTATTATCCTGTCTCTAACAGGGCGACTCTGTGGAGGCTGTTAGTCTCCCTGATCTTTCTGATAGCGTGTTCACAGCGTTCAATGTTCTGTCACATGCCGTGTGAGTGTGTGTGTGTGTGTGTGTGTGTGTGTGTGTGTGTGTGTGTGTGTGTGTGAGAGTGTGTGAGTGTGTGTGTGTGTGTGTGAGTGTGTGTGTGGGCGGCCCCCCTGCTGAGCAGTGTGATGTTTCTCACACACTAAATGTCTCCCATGGGAGGACCGACCACGCAGCTCATTTCACTTCAAAAACACACATCCAGCAGGCGCCTGTCACTGGGATCAAATGCCCCTCTGTAACCCCCCCTGTTTAAATAAATACCCCCCCGTATGAATGAATGCCTCCCAGTACCCCCCCCCCCTCACCAGTGGTGCTGCTCAGGGCAGAGCTGGGGCTGCTGTACAGACTCAGCTCGTCTGATCCTCTCTGCAGAAACACAAACACACGCATTGAGAAACAGTCACATCGTCTGTTGTTGCATAAAGTGTGTCATTAAATAATCTATGCTGTATTGTGAGTAGGGTTGGGTACCGAGAACCAACGTTTAGATTCCAACGGCATCATTTAGAAATGTGAATTTCGGTTCCGCTTTTCGATGCCTGAGGAAATGTTCCTCGCCGCTCTCCGTAGCGTACTGCGTGACTGCAGCGAGGCGGGACATGTAGCGTTGTACCCACACTTCCTGCAGCGAGCAACTACCCATGTTCGCCTAGGGCGCCAGATCTGTGAGGCGCTGCGCTGACAGCTCTGGGAGGGAAACAAATGTTCTGACCGTTGGGGCTCATCCTGATGTTCGGCCTCGATGTAACAACATTCATAATTAAGTAAATGTAACACCCTTTTCACCCCGGCTACACGTTTCATTTGCCCTGTACGATGGGCGCTGCACGTGATGAAAATGGGGGATGTCGGCTTATCTGGCAACCGCAGCTCACAGCCAACGAGCGAGTGAGCGAGGAGAGAAAGGGAGGGAGAAAGGGAGGGAGAGAGAGGGAGAAAGGGAGGGTGCACTGGTACGCGCTGTTGTTATTAGCGTCTGGTGCTAGCTGCGCTAACGGAAGAAGGAGATGTGTCTCCATGATGTGGAGGAGAGTCCTCTCCAGTCAGACTGAGGCTGGTAGCTGCAGCTCAGCGAGGTGAAGGACTCTGAGGGTCAGATAGTTCACTTTAGTCTCAGTCCTCTCAGTGGGTCTCAAACGGTTTGATCACGATGTAAACACATATTTCCAAGGCTCTCCTTTATAATGATTGGGATGAAACAGGTTTGAAATCATTCCAGTGGAAACTAGAGGACAGTGAACCAGACACATCGTTTAAACTGGAGAGATACAAACATATGCATAAATAAAATAGTAAAATAAGATCTGAATGAACAACAAACATAAAACACGTTACATGTATTTGTTGTTGCTATGGGTTACTGGTTATGCTCACACACTGATTTAATTATTAAAATGTAAACCGATCTTCTTCATCTGGGTGTTTGTGTACCCCTAGATCTAGCCTCTAGTCATTCTGCTCAAAGTCACCAGATTGAAGCATTCTGCTTTAAAGTGTTCAACCCTGTCTTCCCGGTACGCCTGAGAGGCAGGTGCTGGTGTCTCTCAACAAGAACTGTTTTTAGAAGCTGCCCTGCTGCAGCCTCGGTGTTCAGGTCACAGCTACAGAGCAGTGAACACAAACTGGTTCATGTGGATGTTACTGGAAACTAACCTGTGGAAAAGTCTCTCCAATAAATGTAATTCTGTTGGTGGAAGAAGCAAGTATCATTTGTTACCCCTCAAAGAACCGGAATCGAGAAGTAGAATCTGAATCAGAATCGTGGAAATTCAAACGATACCCAACCCTAGTAATGAAGTCTGAATACTGATATCAGCCTGAGCAGTAAATGAACATCTATGAGTTCATATAATACTGTTTTATATAGAGCTCTTTTTAAGACACTTTAGAAAACACACGTATCTACATCCAACCAATCAATTACAGCTCTAATGTTCCTGACATGGAGAAGAGAGGAGGACAAAGGAGAGGTCTCTGAGGAGGAGGAGGAGGAGGAGGAGGAGGAGGAGGAGGAGGCTCTGAGTGTAATCTGTGTGAGTTTAAGATGCCAGGGCGTCTCATCCTGAGTCCCAGCAGAATGTACAGCTGACTGATGGTCTGAACACAGCCTGGGGACCCATCTCTCACACACACACACACACACACACACACACACACACACACACACACACACACACACACACACACACACACACACACACACACACACACACACACACACACACACACACACACACACACACACACACACACACACACACACACACACACACACACACACACACACACACACACACACACACACACACACACACACACACACACACACACACACACACACACACACACACACACACACACACACACACACACACACACACTTTGTTCTGGCGCCGCTGTTCTTTATGGTCACGATAAAGCCGCGCCTCACAGCGACAACAGGAATAAATTCAGAGCGTATGGAAATCGTCCCTCGTGGGTTAAGCGACATTATTCCTCCAACAGCTGGAGTTCAGGCGGAGCTGAGATACCGAGGAAATAAACTTCTGACTTTACGGCTGCCTCCCCGAAGAGAGGAGCTCTGAGCAGGAACCGACCAATCGGGTTTCAGAAGCTGATATTAAATTAAGCTCATCGTTTGCGTCTGCAGCGAGGACCCTCCACCTCTGCAGCGAGGACCCCCACCTCTGCAGCGAGGACCCTCCACCTCTGCAGCGAGGACCCTCCACCTCTGCAGCGAGGACCCTCCACCTCTGCAGCGAGGACCCTCCCGGCCCCTACACACGGCGGCGTGCGTTGCCGCTTCAACGCTTCTACCCATTCACTTTGAATGGGGTGACGTCACGATTCGCCGAACTGCATTCTGGGAGTAAAGCGTAGCTTCTCTCGAGGTGCTCGCTGCAAAAGTAGAGCAATGTTGTACTTTTGCCGCCTCGACGGAGGCGTCAGCCAATCAAATCCCTCGTATGTAAATCTGACAGTACAAGCAGTAGCCAATCAAACCGGGTGTATGTTGGGAGAGCCAGACCGCAGTTATTTCCCATATGTCAACAACAGGAGGAGAAAATGATCGTGGCGGTCGGGAACATACAGGGATACAAACCGGAGGAGCCAGGCATGGGGGGAGGGGGCAGAGACAGTGGGGGAAACTGGTAGGTTTTCGCCTGTTTGGGGAGTTTATATCCAGTGTATTTCGTTCGAATGGACAGCTAGCAAGCAGACAGTATGTAGCCAGCATGGATGTAGCATGAATGCTTTGCTTTGTATGTCCGGGGCGGGACATTCATGTGGTTGGTTGTTGGTCGGGCTGCTCGCGTTGACTCCCCAAGCTCAAGACACGCCCACCGCCAAGCGGCAACGCACGCCGCCGTGTGTAGGGGCCGTCCATCTCGGCAGCGCTCTCTCCGGTCTGATTCAGGCTTTGAAACACAGATCAATGAAACCTCTCGGCGCACCGCTGGGCGTGGAGCATGGCGGCTCGATTACGGCACAAATCAGAATCTCGATTATTTGGGTGAATAATTGTAAATGCGATTATTCATTGACTTTGAAAGCATCCATTTATTGGACTTTAAAACAAATACAACTAATAAATTGAACTTTTTAACTGTGAGTTATACGTTCAGGGTAATCAACTGAACAACCAATACAAAATAAATTATACATTCATGTCTACATTTAAATAAATAATATCAAAATAATAAATACCAATAAACAAGATCAACACATGTTGCAGTGCACCGTCACAACGTGAACACTCCTCAACACAGAGCCAACGTGTTGGTGAAACACACCCACTCGCTCCACCGGGTCAACGACTGATGTCACGATTATTAAACACGATCATCCATTTACTTTGAAAACATCAATTTATTGGAGAAAAAACATTTGAACTGTTTGTTTTTAACAGTTGATTACCGTGAACTTTGAGTAGAACTCAACTGAAGAAAAGAAGAAGATAATAATAATAATAAAAAAGTACCGTACTTTCCGGACTATAAAGCGCACCTGCATTGGAGCCGCAGCAGCTAAATTGTCCGTCTGTCTTGCTCTCGTTCTGTCTCTCGTTCCACTTTCACTTTGGCGCGCTACCTGTCTCACTCTCTCCCGGCCTCCAGCTTTTCCTGCTGGAGCCGACCGCTTAGAGGTGGCGGGCTCGGACCGGTCCTAGAGCCCGTAGCGTTAAAGGTGGTTAATTTCACCTGCAAAACCCATAGATGTAGGAGGTGCCCTAGTGGCCGTTAGCTGTACACAAAAGACGGGATGAAAAGTCGCGGTTTATAGTCCGAAAAGTACGGTAATCGTTTTTTTTCGATTACGTTGTTTTCGTAATCACGATTAAAATATGATTAATTGAGCAGCCCTAGAGTGGATGCTAGAGACTATATTAACATCCATTTGTATCCTCTGGTCCGATAAGTAACTTTAAAGGCATTAATATCGCAGTAGAAAAATCCACGACATGCGATTTGATCAGCGAACGTAACACCGTACTTTAGATATAAAAGCATGATATTAGGGATCATTGATAACTCCTCCACCCCGCTGCTCGTGTGTCACCCTGTTTGAATCACCCGGAGGAGTCCAACCTCTTCCATAGCGTAGGAACAGCCCGAGATGTGTGTGTGTGTGTGTGTGTGTGAGGCAACTCAGTCAGAAACTCACCTTCACTCCAACTGCAACGTCACTGATGCTGGAAGAGAAGACAGAGTGAAGACGTTATCAAACCTGCAGCAGGGTTTTATAACCACAGCATCGATTCTAAACATCTGGAGGTCATCACGGCAGATGTGTGGTGCGGTAAACATCTAACGCACCCACAAGCACCGTCTTCACATCCAAACCGTGTGCAGCAGCAGCCGTGGCGGTGAGGGCAACAGACTAACTACACCTGTGTGTTGTCGGTTAACTAACCCTAGTTTATAGATGTATTTTCTTCCAGGCCGACTGTATATGTTCTACTTGTTAATGCTGCTTTTATTCTATTTTGAGATGTTTGAATTCTAGTATTGTTTATTTCTACTCTTTAAGTTCGACTTATGTCCAAAGCCTTGTTTTGATGCGGCTGCAATGCAAACATTTCCCACATTTGGATCAATAAAGTACCTCTAATCTTATCTTAGGTGTTGGTCTTTGGTAGAGAGAGGTACAGAGGAAGGAAGGAAGGACGGAACACACACACACACACACACACACACACACACACACACACACACACACACACACACACACACACACACACACACACACACACACACACTATTAGACTGTTAAACACCTGAACTCTGAAAGCACATCCAGCTGTTTGCAACTCGTAAGTATCAATATTCCAATCACTGTATAGTGTATACTGTATATAGACTCTTCTGCACTATTTCTATTATATTCTATTTTATTTACTGCACTATTATCCGTGTTATTGTGTTGCTCTGCTGGAGGAGCCTGTGACCTCAGATTTCATTGTCATATCTCCACTGTAGCTGCTGGGCCCATGATGAGAACAGCCTTGAACCTTGAATCGAGTAGTTACACTATAATAATAATAATAATAACACAGTGGTTGGTGGAAGCCTTTATCAGCGAGCAGATGATCGGAACATCCACCTGGCTGCAGATGGAAATACAACGCATCTGAAAACCCAACACACACACACACACACACACACACACACACACACACACACACACACACACACACACACACACACACACACACACACACACACACACACACACACACACACACACACACACACACACACACACACACACACACACTGCAGGCCTGTATATAACAGGGCTGATACCACGTGACCCACACATCCCACTGAAACAGGAACTATGGTCTGGATTCACGACCCTGCAGGACAGACACACCCTGCACACACACACTATTATACACACTGACTAATAACATTATAAACCCAGCAGTTAATATGCTGGACTATAAGAGTGTGTGATGCGTGCACACACTGATTTAAACGCAGCACACACACTCTGTTGTTATCAGCTCCATGAGCTAGGCTAGCTGTTAGCCCCCACACAAAGGACTGTCGATACTGTATCACCAGCATGCTAAGTGATGCTAAGCTAAGCTATCCTCTCGTTTAAATACACTCTCTCACACATTCACACACTCCCACACACACTCTGCAGATCATCCACACACACACACCACATGTAATACGGGTTAGTAATAATGTATTACCCGTCCATTTCTGCAGAATGTCTCAGTGCGTCCTGCTGCTGCTGTTTACTCCCTGTGACACTGCGCACCCTCACTGCGCACACACACACTGCAAAATGGAGGCAAGACGAGGCACGGCGGAAACTGACGGAAGGAGCCGAAGCGAGATATTTATTCAACATCATACCTGTTTATGAAAATTATATTTTCACATCAGGTTCGGACACACATAGGGTAATAAAAATACACTTTCTTTCAAATGAAAAGACGTGTTTGCAGAATGATCGAGGGTCGGGTATCTTTTAGAAAACATTCAGAAAATGGCATTTATAATCAGTCATTAAAAATAAAAGCTAATAAAATAAACATTAAAAGAAAAAATACATGGGTAAAAGTTACAGTGCAGTTTAAGATGTGAATAGTTCAATTAAAAGCAGCGACAAAGAGAAAAGTCTTCTTGCTGGATTTAAAAGTAGTCAGAGTTGCAGCGGACCTGCAGGTTTCTGGGAGTGTGTTCCAGATGTTTGGAGCATAATAACTGAACGCTGCTTCTCCATGTTTAGTTCTGACTCTGGGGACAGAAAGCTGACCAGTCCCTGAAGACCTGAGAGATCTGGCTCTGGGGACAGGAAGCTGACCAGTCCCTGAAGACCTGAGAGATCTGACTCTGTGGACAGGAAGCTGACCAGTCCCTGAAGACCTGAGAGATCTGTCTCTGGGGACAGGAAGCTGACCAGTCCCTGAAGACCTGAGAGATCTGTCTCTGGGGACAGGAAGCTGACCAGTCCCTGAAGACCTGAGAGATCTGGATGGTTCATAGTTTAGCAGGAGGTCAGAAATGTATTTTGGGCCTAAACCATTCAGTGCTTTATAAACCAGCAGCAGTATTTAGAAATCTATTCTTTGGCACACAGGAAGCCAGAGTAAAGACTTCAGAACAGGAGTGATGTGATCCATTTTCTTAGTGTCAGTGAGGACTCGAGCAGCGGCGTTCTGAATCAGCTGCAGCTTCCTCATAGATGTTTTAGTGAGACCTGTGAAGACACCATTGCAGTAGTCCAGTCTACTGAAGATAAAGGCATGGACACGTGTCTCCAGATCCTGCTGTGAGAAAGTTCTGACACATCCAGTCATTGATTTGTTCAATGCACTTACTCAGTGTTTGAACTGGAGCATAGTCTCCTGGTGAAATTGTTACGTAGATTTGTGTGTCATCCGCATAGCTATGGTAACTTATATTGTTGTTCTTCATTATCTGAGCCAGTGGTAGCATGTAGACGTTAAAGAGAAGAGGCCCCAAGATGGAGCCTTGAGGAACCCCACATGTCATATTTGTCAACTCAGATGTGTATGTACCTATAGAAACAAAGTTGCTTCTGTCCTTTAAGTAGGATTCAAACCAATTTAGAACTGTTTCCGAAAGTCCCACCCAGTTCTCCAGTCGGTCAGTAATATGCTGTGGTCAACAGTGTCCAACGCAGCACTGAGATCTAATAATACTAACACTGAAGTTCTGCCACTGTCTGTGTTTAAGTGGATGTCATTAAAGACCTTTACAAGAGCAGTCTCAGTGCTGTGGTTTGGACCAAAGCCTGACTGGAACACATCGAAACAGTTATTTAAATGCAAGACGTTACTCAACTGTTGAAAAACAACTTGTTCAATGATGTAGTGGAAATGCGCCTCGCTCTGCCTCGCTCCGTATAGTGAGGCCTTGTATTACGTTCCCTACTGGGCTAGGGGAACCAAAGGGAAGCAACACAACCTGAATGGGATTGGTAATAATTATTAGTGGTTTTATTATAAATAGCAGCGGTAAACAAAATGGCAGACATGCCGCCTGGAACAACCAAAGAGGCCAAAAGGGCACAGGTTTACATCAACAACCCAACAAAGGGAGGACTCTTAAAAAGTCTGTGTACATACAAAGAAATAACACTCACACTAAATAAGGGACTAAACAAAACCTCACTTTAAAAGCGGTACAGACTAACGGAATATAAAACACACAGCTAAACTAAAGGCAACCGTCACAAACCCTGAGCTAAGCAAGTAGCGCGAGGCGTCTGTTCGCTCAACAGAGCCTCCAGACTGATGATTGTCTCCAGCAGGTGTGCGCCGGCTGTGCGCTGCGATTGGAGAACGTCGGGCCCGGCGTGCTCCAATCAGTGTCCTCGGAAGTGGACCAGGAGATGACAGCCAATCACGTTGGGGCAGCCACACAGCTCATTTACATTATCACACACAGCTGCAGACAACCCCAGACAGGCCACCGAGCAGGCAGAGACAGCAGCCGTAAGACAGACGGTCTCAGTTGGTTTGGTGTCCTCTGCTTACTTTAATACTTGGAAATACAACTTTTGGCCCGTAATTTAAATTCCACATGTCAGCGACCAGAGAGGGGGGGGGGGGATATATCCAGTCTCTGATGGTGTTACGTTATTATGAGAGTGCTCTGTTTGATTCTGAAATTGTATATATTATATAAACATATATGTGTGTGTGTGTGTGTGTGTGTGTGTGTGTGTGTGTGTGTGTGTGTGTGTGTGTGTGTGTGTGTGTGTGTGTGTGTGTGTGTGTGTGTGTGTCTGCGTCTGCAGCCTGTTATCGTCTCATGACACCGCCCTGTGAATGAATCAAAGTAGATATAGAAGTGGTCTTGAACACTTGTGTCCTCAGACAGAGGCTGAGCCTCCTGTCATCACTAATGGACGTCTCTTTAAGATGACCGCTCAGAGGAGAGGAGTTCTCCTTTCTCTCACCGCCTGCTGCTTCCCCTCCTCTCTCCTCGGCTCCCCTCCTCTCTCCTCGGCTCCCCTCCTCGACTCCTCCACTGGCATCTCCTGTGGGCGGGACTAAGTCTCGAGGATAGGAGTCAAGGAGGGGAAATGATGGCACATATCCACTGCAGCGCGGAGCTCGCTTTAAGCGTGCCGAGCCGTGCGGGGCCCGTTTTTGGTTGCGTTTCCACTTGGTCGAGTTCCGGCTAGCGGGTCCGAATTCACAGGTTTTCTGGCCCCATAAAATCGAGGTTCTTTCCGGGCCAACAACCGGGCTGAGTCTGCTAAACTAGAGAGAGAATCGCTGGCAAGGGGCTACAACTCCAACAACATGAACACATGTGACCGTGATGTAATTGTAATGGTTTCTAAATGATGAAGTAACAACACACGGATACCGGTTAGTAACACCATGAGTCAATGCTTTGAGTCTGCAGACAGACGGCAGAGGAACACCTTTACAATGCGTGTTTTCTGAATGGAGATCGGCCAAGCTAACGTTATATATGCTCCGACCGTCCTCACTCACAGCAACGGCCTACAGACATAAAGCAGACTGTGTTCTCCATGACTCAGGCAGTCTGTGGTTTGGACTGGTTTCACTTCTGTCTGGTTTCTGAACAGACACGAGGAGCTGAGAGCTCTGAGGGCTAACGGCTAACGGTTTTGTGTTTCGCATTGAAGATGACGTCAAGGCTCCGCCTACACTGCGTTACTATGGTTACTGCCCCAGCTACTAAACTGTAATGGAAACGCAGCATAAAGTGAGCCTGGCCTACCAAGGCCTAACGAGGCCTAACGAGGCCGTACTAAGCCGAGCCAGGCCCTGCAGTGGAAAAACGCCATAAGGTCTCATTCAAACCTAATAGTCCACTTCTCTGGTGCGCACCAGACGACACTTGGTTTCACTTTTCAGAAGGTTCGGTTTGCGTTCACACGGCAAAACTCAAACGGACTATAAACTTTGAACACAAGTCATGTGCACATTTTCTAAGCCACTGTACCTACTTACATTTAAATGTGTACTGCCTGGATTCAGCCAATTCCGCCAAAGATTTTGGAAATTGGTCCGGGCGCAAAGCATTGTGGGGCTTTGAAGACCGCCGAGGATACACATGTGCAGCCTCGAAATTTCCCGCAGCGAAGGACTGAGTCCTCAGTAGAATTTCAAGGATCCTGGACATTGGAACAGTCCTTCGGCGGGATTCGATTAGGTAGTATCCCTGAAATAGTGGCTCTGAAGGATCCTTCCCCTGACATTGAGAAACACCCCGGGTAACACTAAAGAGTGACGCACACATCTGGGAGACTAGGGGACACTAAAGAGTGACGCACACATCTGGGAGACCAGGGGACACTAAAGAGTGACGCACACATCTGGGAGACTAGGGGACACTAAAGAGTGACGCACACATCTGGAGACCAGGGGACACTAAAGAGTGACGCACACAGCTGGGAGACTAGGGGACACTAAAGAGTGACGCACACATCTGGAGACCAGGGGACACTAAAGAGTGACGCACACAGCTGGGAGACTAGGGGACACTAAAGAGTGACGCACACATCTGGAGACCAGGGGACACTAAAGAGTGACGCACACAGCTGGGAGACTAGGGGACACTAAAGAATGACGCACACAGCTGGGAGACCAGGGGACACTAAAGAGTGACGCACACAGCTGGGAGACCAGGGGACACTAAAGAGTGACGCACACAGCTGGAGACCAGGGGACACTAAAGAGTGACGCACACAGCTGGAGACCAGGGGACACTAAAGAGTGACGCACACAGCTGGGAGACCAGGGGACAGTAAAGAGTGACGCACATAACTGGAGACCAGGGGACAGTAAAGAGTGACGCACACAGCTGGAGACCAGGGGACACTAAAGAGTGACGCACACAGCTGGAGACCAGGGGACACTAAAGAGTGACGCACACATCTGGAGACCAGGGGACACTAAAGAGTGACGCACACAGCTGGAGACCAGGGGACACTAAAGAGTGACGCACACATCTGGAGACCAGGGGACACTAAAGAGTGACGCACACAGCTGGAGACCAGGGGACACTAAAGAGTGACGCACACATCTGGAGACCAGGGGACACTAAAGAGTGACGCACACAGCTGGAGACCAGGGGACACTAAAGAGTGACGCACACAGCTGGAGACCAGGGGACACTAAAGAGTGACGCACACATCTGGAGACCAGGGGACACTAAAGAGTGACGCACACAGCTGGAGACCAGGGGACACTAAAGAGTGACGCACACAGCTGGGAGACCAGGGGACAGTAAAGAGTGACGCACATAACTGGAGACCAGGGGACACTAAAGAGTGACGCACACATCTGGAGACCAGGGGACACTAAAGAGTGACGCACACAGCTGGAGACCAGGGGACACTAAAGAGTGACGCACACAGCTGGAGACCAGGGGACACTAAAGAGTGACGCACACAGCTGGAGACCAGGGGACACTAAAGAGTGACGCACACAGCTGGGAGACCAGGGGACAGTAAAGAGTGACGCACATAACTGGAGACCAGGGGACACTAAAGAGTGACGCACACATCTGGAGACCAGGGGACACTAAAGAGTGACGCACACAGCTGGAGACCAGGGGACACTAAAGAGTGACGCACACAGCTGGGAGACCAGGGGACAGTAAAGAGTGACGCACATAACTGGAGACCAGGGGACACTAAAGAGTGACGCACACAGCTGGAGACCAGGGGACACTAAAGAGTGACGCACACATCTGGAGACCAGGGGACACTAAAGAGTGACGCACACAGCTGGAGACCAGGGGACACTAAAGAGTGACACACACAGCTGGAGACCAGGGGACACTAAAGAGTGACGCACACAGCTGGGAGACCAGGGGACAGTAAAGAGTGACGCACATAACTGGAGACCAGGGGACACTAAAGAGTGACGCACACAGCTGGAGACCAGGGGACACTAAAGAGTGACGCACACATCTGGAGACCAGGGGACACTAAAGAGTGATGCACACAGCTGGAGACCAGGGGACACTAAAGAGTGACGCACACATCTGGAGACCAGGGGACACTAAAGAGTGACGCACACAGCTGGAGACCAGGGGACACTAAAGAGTGACGCACACAGCTGGAGACCAGGGGACACTAAAGAGTGACGCACACATCTGGAGACCAGGGGACACTAAAGAGTGACGCACACAGCTGGAGACCAGGGGACACTAAAGAGTGACGCACACATCTGGAGACCAGGGGACACTAATGAGTGACGCACACAGCTGGAGACCAGGGGACACTAAAGAGTGACGCACACATCTGGAGACCAGGGGACACTAAAGAGTGACGCACACAGCTGGAGACCAGGGGACACTAAAGAGTGACGCACACAGCTGGAGACCAGGGGACACTAAAGAGTGACGCACACATCTGGAGACCAGGGGACACTAAAGAGTGACGCACACAGCTGGAGACCAGGGGACACTAAAGAGTGACGCACACAGCTGGGAGACCAGGGGACAGTAAAGAGTGACGCACATACCTGGAGACCAGGGGACACTAAAGAGTGACGCACACAGCTGGAGACCAGGGGACACTAAAGAGTGACGCACACAGCTGGAGACCAGGGGACACTAAAGAGTGACGCACACAGCTGGAGACCAGGGGACACTAAAGAGTGACGCACACAACTGGAGACCAGGGGACACTAAAGAGTGACGCACACAGCTGGAGACCAGGGGACACTAAAGAGTGACGCACACAGCTGGGAGACCAGGGGACAGTAAAGAGTGACGCACATAACTGGAGACCAGGGGACACTAAAGAGTGACGCACACATCTGGAGACCAGGGGACACTAAAGAGTGACGCACACAGCTGGAGACCAGGGGACACTAAAGAGTGACGCACACAGCTGGGAGACCAGGGGACAGTAAAGAGTGACGCACATAACTGGAGACCAGGGGACACTAAAGAGTGACGCACACAGCTGGAGACCAGGGGACACTAAAGAGTGACGCACACAGCTGGAGACCAGGGGACACTAAAGAGTGACGCACACAGCTGGAGACCAGGGGACACTAAAGAGTGACACACACAGCTGGAGACCAGGGGACACTAAAGAGTGACGCACACAGCTGGGAGACCAGGGGACAGTAAAGAGTGACGCACATAACTGGAGACCAGGGGACACTAAAGAGTGACGCACACAGCTGGAGACCAGGGGACACTAAAGAGTGACGCACACATCTGGAGACCAGGGGACACTAAAGAGTGATGCACACAGCTGGAGACCAGGGGACACTAAAGAGTGACGCACACATCTGGAGACCAGGGGACACTAAAGAGTGACGCACACAGCTGGAGACCAGGGGACACTAAAGAGTGACGCACACAGCTGGAGACCAGGGGACACTAAAGAGTGACGCACACATCTGGAGACCAGGGGACACTAAAGAGTGACGCACACAGCTGGAGACCAGGGGACACTAAAGAGTGATGCACACATCTGGAGACCAGGGGACACTAATGAGTGACGCACACAGCTGGAGACCAGGGGACACTAAAGAGTGACGCACACATCTGGAGACCAGGGGACACTAAAGAGTGACGCACACAGCTGGAGACCAGGGGACACTAAAGAGTGACGCACACAGCTGGAGACCAGGGGACACTAAAGAGTGACGCACACATCTGGAGACCAGGGGACACTAAAGAGTGACGCACACAGCTGGAGACCAGGGGACACTAAAGAGTGACGCACACAGCTGGGAGACCAGGGGACAGTAAAGAGTGACGCACATAACTGGAGACCAGGGGACACTAAAGAGTGACGCACACAGCTGGAGACCAGGGGACACTAAAGAGTGACGCACACATCTGGAGACCAGGGGACACTAAAGAGTGACGCACACAGCTGGAGACCAGGGGACACTAAAGAGTGACGCACACATCTGGAGACCAGGGGACACTAAAGAGTGACGCACACAGCTGGAGACCAGGGG